>NC_087165.1:4081011-4083511 GCF_035594125.1 Scylla paramamosain
GAAGAAGAAGAAGAAGAAGAAGAAGAAGAAGAAGAAGAAGAAGATGCTACAAAAGATAATATTGTTAATGATTGAAAACCTTTGACAGTTCGGAACCCACTTCACTTCGGAACCTCTCTCTCTCTCTCTCTCTCTCTCTCTCTCTCTCTCTCTCTCTCTCTCTCTCTCTCTCTCTCTCTCTCTCTCTCTCTCTAATCTCCAGCACCATCAGCACCACCCGTCACGCTGATTGGAGACACGGAATCTAACACCTGCATAACACCCAATCACACACTCTATCTAATACAACACACTAAAAAGAGAGAAAAAGGTAACACTGAACAAAAGAAGCATTAGGAAGGGAGGAGAGAGAGAGAGAGAGAGAGAGAGAGAGAGAGAGAGAGAGAGAGAGAGAGAGAGAGAGAGAGAGAGAGAGAGAGAGAGTTTACGTATTTACTACCTAACAGAGTACAATGTAGTATAAATAGCAGTGCAGTTTATAATAATCTTGTCAGGGCCAACAAGTCTGCAGGTGTTTGTTCTTCCCTTGTGAATGGCTGAGGGTGAAGAGAAAACTGCTAAAAGTTGTCAATATATATAACATTTCAGAGTCAATTGTCCGTTCAGAGGGGATTGATCGGAGGTACTGTTGTGAGCGAACATTGATATCTCTCTCTCTCTCTCTCTCTCTCTCTCTCTCTCTCTCTCTCTCTCTCTCTCTCTCTCTGATGATAATTTTTATTTTTTTCGCATTTTCTCTTTTCTTTTTGTTTGTATCTACTAAATTTTGTTTATTATTATTATTATTATTATTATTATTATTATTATTATTATTATTATTGTAGTAGTAGTAGTAATAGTAGTAGCAGTAGTCAGCCGGTGTCCGTCCTACATAAAAAATTGTAGTAGTAGTTGTTGTTGTTGTTGTTGTTTTTGTTGTTGTTGTTGTTGTTGTTATTGTGCATAATGATTACCACTGTTGTTGTTGTTGTTGTTGTTGTTGTTGGTAGTAGTAGTAGTAGTAGTAGTAGTAGTAGTAGTAGTAGTAGTAGTAGTAGTAGTAGTAGTAGTAGTAGTTGTTGTTGTTGTTGTTGTTGTTGTTGTTGTTGTTGTTGTTGTTGTTGTTGTTGTTGTTGTTGTTGTTGTTGTTGTTGTTGTTGTTGTTGTTGTTGTTGTTGTTGTTGTGCATAATGATTACCACTGCTGTTGTTGTTGTTGTTGTTGTTGGTAGTAGTAGTAGTAGTAGTAGTAGTAGTAGTAGTAGTAGTAGTAGTAGTAGTAGTAGTAGTAGTAGTAGTAGTATTGTTGTTGTTGTTGTTGTTGCTGTAGTTGTTGCTGCTGTATTTGTTTTTGTTGCTGTAGTTGTTGTTGTTGCTGTTGTTGTTGTTGTTGTTGTTGTTGTTGTGCATAAGGGTATAATTATCATTGTTGTTGTTGTCCTTATTGTTGTTTTCACTTATTATACTTACTGCAGTACAATGACCACAACTATCATAACTACAAAAATCAAGCAGCTTCATAACAATCTTCACAACCCCCGCATAGTGTGTGTGTGTGTGTGTGTGTGTGTGTGCACGTGCGCCTCAGACCAGGGAATATGTTTAGCGTGTAATCCTCATTTTCTGCGGGATAATTGTGACTGATTTCTTACTGGCCTGCGGGTTCTCCTCGTGCCCTCCTGCCCTCTCTCTCTCTCTCTCTCTCTCTCTCTCTCTCTGGACTGGTTCTTCCCTCCTACACACTCCCATATCCCTCGTACACACTCCCCTCTGTCCTTCCTTATCACCCCACGTGCTTTCGTCATTGCCCTCCTCCTCCCTCCCATTTCCTTCCCCATCATAGTATCCCATTGTATTCAACCTTAGTTCTTTCTGTCACCACTCGTCATCACTGGTACTGCTACCACAACCACCACAACAGGATCTCAAAATATGCATAACCACTCGTCGAACCACAATAACCATTAATGACCCTACAACCATCTATATCACCACCACTACCACCACCACCACCACCATTGCTGTAACTCCTACATAAATTAATACCCTAAATCTCAAGGACGCTTATATTTCAATCACACCCACACTAAAAGTCACATGACCCAAAAATTATATATTGATTTCTTATTTTTGTGGCGTAATAGAATATACATTTGAATAAAATCAACCAGAGAGAGAGAGAGAGGATGGGTAGGGACGGTGACAGGGGAGAATGGAGCGAGGAGAGAGGTGAGGGAGGGAGGGAGGGAGAGTGGGCTCGAGGCGGGGCGGTGGAGGCGAGAGGCAGGACAGGAGGGGAAGAGATTAATAGCGGATATAGTGTCGCTAATGATATGATCGATCCCGGCAATAACCCGACTAAGCACCGGACCAGCGCGCCCCAAGTGAAATATTAAAAAGTAAAACCGATTTATAAAGATGAAAGCGTCGCTGGTGGGTGGGGGAGGGGGCGGCGGAGGCAGAGCACCTGAGGACTCACTACTTCACACCTGGACTGGGGAAACAGCTGAACATTTGAACAC
>NC_087165.1:4086011-4091011 GCF_035594125.1 Scylla paramamosain
GGTCCCCTAGAGGGCCATGAAGCAGAATGTAGGGGGCCATAATCTGAGAATATGTATATATTAAACCAAAGGTGTTTTGCAGGCCATAATCTGAGGATATGTATATATTAAGCCAGAGGTGTGTTGCAGGTAGGGAGCCGTTGGAGGGAAATGACAGGTTCAGTACAAATGGCTAGACTACATAAACAAATACGTTTTGGACACCTCCTACCATTTTCATCTTGTTCCTGAGAGGCTGCATTCCCTCAGCTACTACACATTGAAATGAAACATCGCAACAGACTTGAAGTGAAACAAAACCATGAATCAAGAAGTTTGTTGATAATCTGCAACATCACCCATCACAATGAGTGGAATGGGGATTCAAGTGAAGGAAACCTGGCATGAATGTTCAAAAGCAAATGTTCTGGGAGGAGGTGGGTGTGTGGCCACTGAAGGTCATGGTTGTGGCAGTTAATTATGACTTCCCATGATCACATTTCACTTCAGAATGACGAAGTTATCATATTCAAAGATCATATCACATTGCGTGGGATTAATATACTTTTAAACCCGTGGAATTTTGTTTTATTTTATTTTTTTGTTTGTTTATTGTTGAAACAGCTTTCTGCAATAATGCCATTTATTAATAACTCTAAACAGACATTTTTATGTGCATTATGTTACTTCTTTAGTAATACTTCAGTAATTATATGAGATTCAACAAAAGCAAACTACAAATTTCGTTATTAATACTTAAGGAAAAAAAAATAGCAAATGGAATCAGTAAAATTACAGGATTTGCTAGAGCGGTTTTCATACGGACTTAATGAATGTAGGACCGTTGACAGTCACTGTAGTCATGGGCTATGCCTGGCGGTGGGCCGTGGACAAGGGTCATGTATGAAAGTAGGTAACGACCTGAAAAAGTTTGGCAACCACTGCTCTAGTCTATGAAGCAAAAGTGGAGCTGGAGTGCAGGGAAGAGAATAACAACTTGGCATTTGATGAGGAGCCTGAGGGACAAAAAGGAAGGAGGAGGAGGAGGAGGACGTACTTATATGGGAAGTTATGAGTCGAAAGAGACGAGGTCACGAAAGGGCAAAGTAATAAAGAAAAAAGGGAAGTATGAAATTATAAGCAAAGAAGAATTATAGACACTTCAGTGACTCAGCAGAGAGAGAGAGAGAGAGAGAGAGAGAGAGAGAGAGAGAGAGAGAGAGAGAGAGAGAGAGAGAGAGAGAGAGAGAGAGAGAGAGAGAGAGAGTGAATGAATGAATGAATGAATACATGAATGAATGAATGAATGAATAAATAAATAAATAAATAAATATAGGCTAGGAAAAAATAAAACTTACTTCAACACATCCACACATTCATCCCCCCCTCCCAACATACACGTAATATTTAACTGTCAGGTGTTCAGTACATGCGAGCAAGTGGGAAGTGGAGGGGGAGGACAGGTGGGCAGGCAGGTCTTCTCGCCATCAAAGCACGAGTAGCAAGTGTCAAAGCACGAGTAGCAAGTGTCAAGGCGCCAAGTAATGAAATTCAGGAAAAAAATAAAATAAAAAAATAAATAAATAATAAATAAATAAATAAAAATAAACACCAACGCAACGTACAACTTTTCAACGGCATTAATTAATGAACCACCAGACAAGACAGCTAACCAAACTGATACAACGTGTGGTAAAAATTTATAGCAAAGATTACATTACCTACAGCGGCGCGTAGCATAAACACATTCACTACCACCAGAGTTTCTAACCTCTACCAAAATGACTTATTATTTAGACATGATGGAGACAATAAGATAGACTAGCATTGGGTGAGTAAGTACAATAGATCGTTTACAATATCCTCTCATGGCAAACAGAATGCAAAGAACTCGATGCTGCGGTAATGAAACAGGAGGAGAGGATGACGGGAAAGCGATGGAATTATAAAAGGAAGAGGACAGTTAAGAGGATAGAGAAAGGAGTCAATATTCTCTCTCTCTCTCTCTCTCTCTCTCTCTCTCTCTCTCTCTCTCTCTCTCTCTCTCTCTCTCTCTCTCTCTTAGTAAGCACACAGTAGACTTAAGATTACTGTATTATTAGATATACAAACAAATGCAGACAACACCAGTGAGATGAAAAATGTAAACAAATGCTAACAATCTCTCTCTCTCTCTCTCTCTCTCTCTCTCTCTCTCTCTCTCTCTCTCTCTCTCTGTTGCGGGAAATCTAAACTATGAAGGAAGGGCAAGGCAAGAGCGGCACGGAAGTCAGATCTCTCGGAAGGAAGGACGGCGGGGCGGGAGAAGACGTGATAATGATGTACACAAGAGCGTAACGGGAACGGTCGGAGCTGACAGACGTGATCACGCAACGCCGGCCAGCAAGCAGCGGATCGGGAGGTCACTTGGCGAAAACTGTTGAGGCGAGGATGGAAGATGGAGAGGAAGGAGGGATGGGAGGTAAAAAGTGAATTATGTTTTTTTTCTAACTGCGTGATATGGATAAGTGATAAACGCTAAGTGGTAAGTGTTAAGTGTTAAGTAATATAATATGTATGTGGTTTTGAGAAAGTGTTTGATAGGATGGCAAGAAGAACAGATACCAGGAGGGGAGATACGCTAAATTATGGAGAGTCGTCTGAGGTTCAATACTGAGTCATAAAAAACATACACAAATTGAAGTAAATGTTTGATGGAATGATAGGAAGAATAGGTACTAGGAAGAAAGAGATGAGGAGGAAAGAGAGAGAAAAATATGCAGATTAGGAAAGAAAGACAGGATAATATTTTAAAAAATCATGACTAGTTGGATTGCTAATATTAATCCATGACTAGGCGATCCAGTGATTACGAACCCAGCACGTGCTATTAGTGAACTAGTAAACTAAAGCCATTAACTAAATTAATAAACTAAAATCATAACAGTATTGAAGGACTAAACACAGAGAGGTTGACTTAATCATTTTAAATGATATATAATAACACACACACACACACACACACACACACGATTAGTAACACTCCCACACCAAAAAAAACTAACAAGTAAAGAAACTAATTTTCATGCAGGTACGTCAAGGTGAGGCGCGTTAACATTAATTGTGTAAGTCACCAGGTGTGTGTGTGTGTGTGTGTGTGTGTGTGTGTGTGTGTGTGTGTGTGTGTGTGTGTGTGTGTGTGTGTGTGTGTGTGTGTGTGTGTGTGTGTGTGTGTGTGTGTGTGTGTGTGTGTGTGAGAGAGAGAGAGAGAGAGAGAGAGAGAGAGAGAGAGAGAGAGAGAGAGAGAGAGAGAGAGAGAGAGAGAGAGAGAGAGAGAGAGAGAGAGAGAGAGAGAGAGAGAGAGAGAGACCTTCACACGAGCCAGTTGAACGTAGGTAGCCGCAGAAGACAGAATAACTAATTGACTGAGGGCAAGACAAAACAGTTGGATATTGTCATGGTGAACGGAACGAAACGACACGAAACGAAACGAAACGAAATTAAAAGAAACGAAACGAAACTAATCTCTCTCTCTCTCTCTCTCTCTCTCTCTCTCTCTCTCTCTCTCTCTCTCTCTCTCTCTCTCTCTCTCTGTGTTGCCTTTTCATAATATAACTCATTCACCTTTCGACCAACACTACACACACACACACACACACACACACACACACACACACACACACACACACACACGATGCCCCGTCATTGTACTGTTTCGGAAGCCAAACACCAACATCTTCAAGTTTTGCGTCTAGGGAAAGTGGCGTTGTAATAAGAGCAAACTGAGAGAAAGAGAGATGCCAGTTGCTTAATATCATGCAGCGCTGTGTGACTCTTTCAGGCCCGGATTCTGAAACGCTTTGCTCTCTCATCACGGCTATTTTCAAAGGCCACAGGGATGATTAGCCGAGTTCTCAAAGACTTTCTCCTGTTAATAATGTAACAATCTTATCAGTATGTCACTAGAACCATAAATCGCTCTTTAAAAACCTGTCACTTCAACTAGAGCCTTTTGAAAGTAGTGAAGGTGCAGAGCGGAAGTGTTTCAGAATATGGCTCTCTCTCTCTCTCTCTCTCTCTCTCTCTCTCTCTCTCTCTCTCTCTCTCTAATGCCTAACGTGATTAACCCTCCAACTTTATCTAATGCACCAGGACTCGCGCGCCTGTCTAAGCCTACACAAGCTGTTTCATTACAGTGTATGAGCAGGGTGCGCCGTGTATCTATAACCCCGTAGCTTATAACAGATGGCCAATTAGAGTAACGGAACGGTTAACTAGGGACTGCACTAGGGCGAACAGAAAGGTAGATAAGATGGGATGAGGGAGTTTGCTTGGGTGGCTTGGCATAGACGGGCAGTGGATAGAGGTGAGAGGGGGATGTCCTGTTGTGAGCTTACAGGCTGGCTGGTGGTGGTGGTGGTGGTGGTGGTGGTGATGGTGGTGGTGGTGGTGATGTAGGTATATATAATGGTGTTTTATTTATGAAGCTTCTATTTTCCTCTCTTTCCAATCCCTGTGCTTTCCTTTTTCTTTTTTTTGTAATTTTCTTATCTTCTATTCCCTCCCTTTTCTTGTTCTTCTCTTCCCTCCTCTCCACTTCCTTTCTTAAATCTTTCTCTCTATTTGCACATATTTCTTTTCATTCCCTATCCTTCATTTTCTTTCCTTTTCCTACCTTCTAATCTCTTCTCATTCCTTTCCCTTCCTCTTTCTTTTTATATACATCAATTTCTACTTTCCCTCTCCTTCATTTCCCTTTCTTTTCCTTACTTTACCTTCTATTTCCTTAATTTCCTTCCCATTCCCCTCTATACACATTCATCCCTAGCCAACACATCTGAATCCTTCCCTTCCTTCCTCTTTCCTTTCGTTCCCTCACTTTTAAAACCAGTTCCTTAATTCCTAACTCCAATCTTCCTCCACCTCCCTCTCCTCCTCCTCCTCTCCCACCCTTCCCTACCTTTGAGTTGCCAAGTAGAGACATTTTTCTTCCTTTTTTTTCCGGGAAGGTAAAAACGAAAGAAAAAATAGACCAGAAGTCA
>NC_087165.1:4093511-4098511 GCF_035594125.1 Scylla paramamosain
TTCCATCTATTTTTTTTTTTTTTTTCTGGCTGGCGTTGGCGCTCCTGCCTGGATGCTACTGGAGCGTTGGCAACCCTGCATCCAGGTGTGAGCGTTGCCAACAGTCACGATCCGGTTAATTAGTGTTTTCTGTTGTCTGCCGCCGATAGGCTTACACTCTCTCTCTCTCTCTCTCTCTCTCTCTCTCTCTCTCTCTCTCCCTCTCTCTCTCTCTCTCTCTCTGGTGTGTGTCTCCCTCTCTCTCTGTGTGTGTGTGTGTGTGTGTGTGTGTGTGTGTGTGTGTGTGTGTGTGTGTGTGTGTGTGTGTGTGTGTGTGTGTGTGTGTGTGTGTGTGTGTGTGAATTAATAGATAGGTAGGTAGACATAAACAGATCGTTAAATGAATAAATGAACGAAGGAAAAGTCCGTTCAATTTGCCCTTCTTAAAAAAATAAATAAATAAATAAATAAATATTAATGTAAAGCGTATGAAAGGCGTATGTATAGCTGATAAGTTTTCCGACACACACACACGCACACGCGCACACACACACACACACACACACACACACACACACACACACACACACACACACACACACACGGATGTATGTAAATATATTCCTTATGTAAAAGCGAGACACCTACAATTTTAACGGTAGGCAGTAATTTACAATGTCGCAGATCTTTGGAATCAAGGGTGAACAAAAAGTATTACGAGCAAGACAGTACAGCGCCATGAAGGGCATGTTTTCGTTACTTGCTGAGGGGGGCGCCCCACTAACCTTCCTTGAACGCCGCGGACCCAAACACTGGACTGAGCATGCCTGGTGTGGACCGTGTAGATCACAGCTCCAGCCATCACCTACAATCACACCACAGCAGCGGAAGGTGGTAATTACTTCACACTCGCTGTAAAACGGAACAATTACAACCACCCAAACCACAACCATAACCACCACCACCACTACCTTACCCAATTACTTCCACGAGTCAGGACAGCCTTGCGATCTACACATTCCGATAACGCTGAGCAAGGAATCTTAGTCCGTCAATCAACACAGTCAATTTTACGAACATGGGGCAGGATAGTAGTATGTATATATATTTCTGGGCAGATTAGATTCCTGAACACTTTTAACTTTATATTAAACTCATGTCTAATTCACTTCCTTTCTCGGCCACCAGCTCCTCCCAGCAACACCGCAACAGGGAAGAGAGACGAGAGGTGATGAAGGAAAAGTGCAAAGAATGTAAAGGAAATGAAAAGCATGTTAGGAAAGCGAAACCAAGGAAAGCGAAGGGGAAGAAAAAGAATGAAGGTGGAAGAAAGGAAACAAGAATTGGAAAAAAAATAACGGGGAGAGAGAGAGAGAGAGAGAGAGAGAGAGAGAGAGAGAGAGAGAGGAGAGAGAGAGAGGAGAGAGAGAGAGAGAGAGAGAGAGAGAGAGGAGAGAGAGAGAGAGAGAGAGAGAGAGAGAGAGAGAGAGAGACCGGGTGACAATAGAGGGAACAGGAGTGAGAGAGATGAGAGAGTAATATATGCAAAGTAAAATGGAATTGAAAGAAAGTAAAACCTCACTAATTCGACAGGAAGGGAGGACAAAAACAGGAAAATCCACACTGACACCCATCACCCTTCCCTCCATCCTCGCCCTTCCCTCTCCCTTCCCTCTGGCCACCCTCTCCTATCACACTTAAGGGAGGCAACACACTCTCAGACAACAGGAATATCAACCATATTGCCTTACATACGTTCTTAAGAGTCAAGAAACGTATGAAGCCAAAGCGGAGTTTACGAAAAGAGGAACCGAAGGAGGAGGAGGAGGCGGAGGAGGAGGAGGAGGAGGAGGAGGAGGAGGAGGAGGAGGAGGAGGAGGAGGAGGAGGAGGAGGAGGAGGAGGAGTAATTCAAAAGAAAGGCAAAACTAAAGAGGGAAGTCAAGGAGGGAGAGAAAAAAAAATTAGAGGAAATCAAGGAACAATGACTAGAAATATGAAAGCAGACATGCAAAGGGAGGGATTAAGAGAAATTTGAGGGCAAAGTGCAGGAGGGAACACGCCCAAAACATGTAATAAGAGAAGGTTAGGAAGAGGAGAGTGCGGGCAGGAGAGAAAAAAAAATGACAGGGAGCGGAGGCAAAATGCAAGGCTAAGTGAAAATAATGAAAGTAAGACGTGTGCTTAGAAGTGGATTAGGAAACGTGACACCGAGAGGTAATTGAAATAAACAAGAGGATAAGGAAACAAAAGCGAAGACGTACGAGGATGCAGGAAAGGGGGAAAAAAAGAAATACGTATCAATTAACTTTCACAGAAGGAAAGAATAACGAAATCGAGAGAACTAATAACAAAAGCAAGTACGTAAAATTAGTTGCAATAACACACCGTTGAAAAATAAACAAGAGGATAAGAGGAATAAAACTGAAGAAATGTGCGTCTTTAGAAAGGAAAACATAATAAAAACCTCCATAAAAGGAAATAAAATGGGAAATTCTACAAAAGTAATAACAGAAGCAAGTACAATAAAGAAAAGAAAAAAAATAAGTAAAACGTGTAATACTAAAATAAAATAAAAAAAATACGAAACAATGCAGAAGCCACATCGACACATACATGAAAAAAATAAAAAAATAAATAAATAACACACGCCAATGAAACAATAAATCAATAAACAAGAAAATAAGGAGAACAAAACAAAAGAAAATACATCAAAAAGAAAAGAAAAAAATAAAAATAATAATACAAAACCAATATCAACAAGTAAACAAAAATCAACAACAACAACAACAACAATACACCATCCAAAAAAACAAATCACAAAAAAAAAAGCAAATTGAAATAAATGAATGAATGAATGAAACCTTTTTACTCATCACAAGACCTTTTTGAAACTCACGCCTTTTGTTCGCCAGGAAGGGGCCGCGACACACCCCTGGGCGGACTTAGAAGGGGATCCAACACCCTCTCGGACGCGATTTAATCCTATTTAGCCAATGGAGCAGCAGCTATTAAAGGATTGATCGCCGACTCCCTGATATTTTTAGCGACAAGGGAAGAGGCGACACGCGGCACACAGCTGGTAATGTTGGGATTTCGGAGTCAGGGGGAGAGGGAACAGAAAGGGAGGGAGAGATGGAAAGGGAGAGAGAGGAAAGGGAGGGGAAGCAGGGGGGGATGGAGGGAGGTTTAAAAGGGCTTTTCAGGGATTATAAAATGTAGGTCAAAGTTGATTTTTCATTGATGGATACATGGAGTGGTGACGTGCGTGTGTGTGTGTGTGTGTGTGTGTGTGTGTGTGTGTGTGTGTGTGTGTGTGTGTGTGTGTGTGTGTGTGTGTGTGTGTGTGTGTGTGTGTGTGTGTGTGTGTGTGTGTGTGTGTGTGTGTGTGTGTGTGTGTGTGTGTGTTTCGCAAGTCGTGGAAAAAGCGAAGTAACTTTAAAACACAGCAGCAGAACACGTTTAGCTTTCACAGCGTAACTAAAGATAAAATAATGAATGAAATCACACACACACACACACACACACACACACACACACAAAAAAAAAAAAAAAAAAAAAAAAAAAAAAAAAAAGAAGTTTTCAACAAGTTCCACTCTTGAAAAAAAAAAAAAAGGTAAGACTTCGCAAAATTTTCTCTTTAGTTAAAATACAGATGTAAAAAAAATGGTAACAAAATCAAGATAGCATAAAACTCCGCAACACACACACACACACACACACACACACACACACACACACACACACACACACACACACACACACACACACAGTATAATCCCAGTGAAAACTTTCTCGCAAAACCACACAATACAATACATCACCAAGACAGTCACCCTTAGAATAAGTTTAGGGAAAGAGAGAAAACATAAAAAAAAAAAAAAAAAAGTTGTTGATGCAGTCAGTCATTATAGCATTCCAGTTTTCTTAGTGTGAAAAATCCTCGCGAAGTATGAATGCGGGAATGCGAGTGAATGAGGGAAGTTGGGAAGAGAGCGAAGGGCAGCAGGAGGAGGTGAAGGAAATCTGACCAGGGAATTTCTGTATTTGTTTTCTTTTTCCAGACGCTGCACGCACTCACCCAACACACGGCAATGGTTGTCTTATCAGGTCCACCTGAGTGTATCCTAAAGCTTTTCTTCACACATCTTATTTAACTTTGCACTTGACAACATTCCTACGCGGTTTAAGTGACATGTGGGTGAATAACGTTCGTATTATCATTCTACACCTCTCTCTCTCTCTCTCTCTCTCTCTCTCTCTCTCTCTCTCTCTCTCTCTCTCTCTCTCTCTCTCTCTCTCTCTCTCTCTCTCTCCCCCCAATATGTAAAATCTCACACTACAACAACCCTTCTTTATTCCACCCACTTCTTCTCCCCCTCTCCCTCTCTACCTTCCTCCCCCCTGCCCCCCCCTCTCACTGACCCTCCCCCATACTGTTCTGCCTTGCATTATAGGGGTGGATTAACCCATTTCCCAGCTAACCTAATGACAGGGTGGTGAGAAACGCTGGCCTGGATGGCCTGCTGGGGGAGTGGAGGGAAGAGAGGGGGGGAAGGAGGGAGAGAGGGAGGAGAGATGGGGAGATGTGGGATTTGTTGAAGGCAGGCAGGGAGGAAGAAAGGTATTGTGAGGTGAGTGAGGGGCTGGGTAGATGGGAGGTAGGTATGTATGAGTGGCTGTGTAGGATATGGTAAGTGTGGTGGTGGTGGTGGTGGTGGTGTTGTTGTTGTTGTTGTTGTTGTTGTTGTTGTTGTTGTTGTTGTTGTTGTTGTTGGTGGTGGTGGTGGTGGTGTTATTGTTGTTGTTGTTGTTGTTGTTGCAGGTTTCTGTATTCCGTGTTTTCCAGTGGACTACAATAATATTACTAATGTTTTTTTTTTTTAATATACATCTTTTTTTTTGTAGTTTTAATATTATTTGCATTGTACATAAGGAATTTGTGGTCAATAAACTATCTATCTATCTATCTATCTATCTATCTGTTGTGTGTGTGTGTGTGTGTGTGTGTTTTACTGTCAC
>NC_087165.1:4103511-4123511 GCF_035594125.1 Scylla paramamosain
ATTAATTTCCCGACGAAGGGGGTGAAGGAGGAAAAGGAGGAGGAGAAGGAAGAGGAGGAGGAGGGGAAAGAAGTTGTATGGGACGAGAGGGAAGTACCGAAAGAGGGGAAGAGGGAATGTCTCAGGGGAAAGGAGGGAGGAAGAGGCCGGTGAGGGAAAATAATAGAGGGGAAAAGGGGAAAGTGGAGGAGGAAATGAGTGTCTGTAGCGAGGGGAGGAAAAAGGGAAGGAAAGGATGTGCCTGTTAGGGGTTAGTGTGTGTTGTGTATGGGTGGTTACAGAGAGAGAGAGAGAGAGAGAGAGAGAGAGAGAGAGAGAGAGAGAGAGAGAGAGAGAGAGAGAGAGAGAGAGAGAGAGAGAGAGAGAGAGAGAGAGAGAGAGAGAGAGAGAGAGAGAGAGAGAGAGACGAAAACTACACTTTAAATTAGCTAGATTAGTTATACGCTTAAAAAAAAAAAAAATCAGGAAAAAAAAAGAAAGAAAAACACGAAGCGCAATGACACGCCAGACAAAACACATTACCCAACAACAAAGAAACAAGGACAGGACAGGAGGAGACCCACCCACCCACCCACCCACACACCCACACACCCACCCATCGAATGCAGGCACCGCTGGTCACCTCACCACGTATTTTCGCACTGAATTACACAGCTATAAACATCCAGCACAACGTTTACGCACAACATACAACATTTCAAAGCGGAAAATTGTATATTATCTATAAATACACGCGAATCGGTTATGTTATTAGAGTAACACTTTTTTTCCAACCCTTTACTCCTCCTCCTCCTGTCCCTCTCCCTCCCTCCACACCCACTCTCTCTCCTCTTCTCTCTCTCCCTCTCTCCCCCGATCGAGCTGTTTGCGAATTACTTATAAATAGTGTATCAGTGTATAAGGGCTTGAATCACGGCCGGCTATTACATCACTAAGGGCGGGATAATAAGAGAATTACCGAGGAAAGGGGGAGAGAAGTGAATATTGTACCTTAAATATTCCCTTAACGAATATTTCAATAGAGGCAATAAATCTGGGGATACAAAATTCTAGTAGTACACGTCTATTTTTTTTTTTTTTTTTTACTTTTTTTTCTTTCTCTCGCTAAGAATGTTGTAATGGGTGCAGTGGCGCTGGTGATGTAATAGTAGTAGTGGTGGTGGTGGTGGTAGTAGTAGTGGTAGTTCACTTTACTTTCCTCTCAACTACAATTCCAAAAAGATAAGTAGTAGTAGTAGTAGTAGTAGTAGTAGTAGTAGCAGTAGTAGTAGTAGTAGTACCTTAAATATTGTACCTTAAATATTCCCTTAACGAATATTTCAATAGAGGAAATAAATCTGGGGATAGTAGTAGTAGTAGTAGTAGTAGTAGTAGTAGTAGTAGTAGTAGTAGTAGTAGTAGTAGTAGTAGTAGTAGTAGTAGTAGTAGTAGTAGTAGTAGTAGCAGCAAGGAGGAGGAGAAAGAGGAATAGTAAGGATGCAGAAATAATAATAATAATAATAATAATAATAATAATAATAATAATAATAATAATAATAACAATAATAATAATAATAATAATAATAATAATAATAATAATAATAATAATAATAATTCTGTACTTACTAAACGATAGAGGTGGTAACGTGCACACAGACGACCGGAACCACGCACACGGCCACGCACACGTACACAAAATACTGGAGTACGTACACACATGGCACCCACCGTCTCTGAAAAATAATATATGTACACACACACACACACACACACACACACACACACACACACACACACACACACACACACACACACACACACACACACACACACACACACAGAGAGAGAGAGAGAGAGAGAGAGAGAGAGAGAGAGAGAGAGAGAGAGAGAGAGAGAGAGAGAGAGAGAGAGAGAGAGAGAGAGAGAGAGAGAGAGAGAGAGAGAGAGAGAAATGTGGACGAAAATACATCAAATACATCATGAGTACAATATGTGATAAATTCTAAAGCTTTTTTGTACGTATGTGTGTGTGTGTGTGTGTGTGTGTGTGTGTGTGTGTGTGTGTGTGTGTGTGTGTGTGTGTGTGTGTGTGTGTGTGTGTGTGTGTACTCCTGGTGATATGATACAACTCCGTCAGTCACGTGTCACACTTCCGCTTGTGCAACTTTGGGGGGAGGGGAGAGGGGGGAGATGGGAAGGGGAGAGGGGGAAGTGAGGGGAGGCAAGGGAGGAGGTAAGGATTAGACTATAGTGTAAGGGGAAGCGAGGGTTGGTTAGCGATGGTGTGGGGTGAGGGGGAGCAGAGGGGAGAGGAAAGATTGGGGAAGGCAGTGGAGGTATTGGGAGGTAGAGGGGGAGGCAGTGAGGGTAGACAGAGGTTGGGGAAAGCTGCGGTGGTTTGGTAACTAACGAGCAGGAGACAGCAGTGTTATTTGGCAGAGTGACAGATTGACACAGGCCAGGCAGAGAGGAGGAAGAGGACGAGGAAAATCTAACACAATAACAATAATAATAATAATAATAATAATAATAATAATAATAATAATAATAATAATAATAATAATAATAATAATAACAACAACAACTAACACTAACATTAAGGTAAAGAAGTTGAATTTGCTTTCCTTGTTTTTTTTTCAATTTTTCTTTATTTCTTTCCATTTTTTTCTTTCTTTCCTTCTTGCCTTTTCCTTAATTTCTTTCTTGCCTTTTTTTTCTTCCGTTCTTTTCATCCTTCCTTATCCGTTTTCTTTGTTTCTTTTTCTTTTTTTTTATTTTCTGTACTTCTTCCCTTTTCCTTTCTTTTTTCTTTTATTTTCAATTTTTCTTTTTCTTTCGTTCTTTCACTTCTCAAATTTTCTTTTCCCGCCGTTCTTTCCATTTCCCTTTTGTTCCTCACCTTTTTTCTTTCGCTTTATCCTCTTTTCTTTATATATTTCCTTTTTTCACTTTCCAATTTTTCACTCCTGTCTCTTCTTCCCTTCTCCCTTCCTTCCAATCGAGTACAATAAGATAAAAAAATAATAAACCAAATGAAGAGAAGAGTTACAACGCAAAGAGAAAGAAGAAGCCGGGCAGGAAGGAAGAGAAGGACTTGATGTGATGGCTTGCAGTGGGAAGGAGGAGCGCTGGGTGGCTAATGAACAGACGAGGAGCTGAGAGGCCTACAGATAAGTGTGGGGATGCTGAAGAACTCTTAGGGTCACTCAAATATATGAAAATGGAGGAGGAGGAGGAGGAGGAGGAGGAGGAGGAGGAGGAGGAGGAAAACCCATCACAAATTCCACGAGAATGAGATAAAAAGGAGATAGTCTTTCGTGTGTGTGTGTGTGTGTGTGTGTGTGTTATGTGCAAGAGCGGACGTGCTTATGGTCGGTCTCTCTCTCTCTCTCTCTCTCTCTCTCTCTCTCTCTCTCTCTCTCTCTCTCTCTCTCTCTCTCTCTCTCTCTCTCTCTCTCTCTCTCTCTCTCTCTCTCTCTCTCTCTCTCTCTCTCTCTCTCACCACTCCCCCGCCACCCATCCAGGCAGAGACGGACAGACGGACAGACACACAGAATCACTCGTAAATCCAGCGACAAAAACCCAGGGGTGGAGACAGGCTGGGCTGCGCCGCCTCCTGCCTGCACGCTGTACTGAGGTACCCACAATGCTCACACTGCCTGCTGTCCTTTCCTCTCCCTTCATTTCCCCTTCCTCTTCCCCTTAGGTACTTCTTTTCCCTGTACTCTTGTCGTTCTCCTCTCCTTTCCTTTCCTTTTCTTTATTTTCCTCTCCCTCCTTCCCGTTTCCTTTTCTTTTCCGTTCTTTATTTTCTCTGTCTCGTTCTTTTTGTTTCTCTCTCTCTCTCTCTCTCTCTCTCTCTCTCTCTCTCTCTCTCTCTCTCTCTCTCTCTCTCTCTCTCTCTCTCTCTCTCTCTCTCCCATCATATGATTTTCCTCACTTTTTCTTGTCCTTCCTACGTTAAGTTAACATTCCTTGCCCTATCCCATCTCTTCTATCTATGTATTCATTCCGTTTTCCATCTCCTTCCTTCCTTCCTTCCCTCTCACCCTCATACAGACCCCTTGAAACTAATAACCATCCACACCATCCTTCTTATAATAAACAAACAAATAAATAAATAAATAAATAAATAAATAAATAAATAAATAAATAAACAATAACAAATAACAAAAAAAATAACACCACTCTTTTCAGTGTCACTACCATCACCACCACCACCACCACTATAACTATAACGATTACTAGCCAAAATTATCCCCCTCCCTAACTTAACCACCCCCACAACCCCATTACTCCCTCCTCTCCCTCCTTCACTTCCCCCCATACCGCTACAACAACCACCATTACCCTCACCCACCCGTCCCTTCGCCTCAATAAAGTGATAAACAATGGAAATGGAGTGGGGATCTTTCGCCCTTAAGAAGCCCAGCACGAAGAGGGGGGCCATGTATACACGGCAGGATGAACGACGTAATAGGAATAGGATGAACTAAGTAGTGTGATTTCTAGGATGGGCGAGGTGAGGTAAATGACAGGATGAACAAGGTAATGTAATCTTCAGGATGATCTAGGTAACGTAAACTTATTAGGATGAACGCTGTAATGGAAATATGATGATTTCTAGGATGAACGAGGTGAGGTAAATGATAGGATAAACAAGGAAATGTAATCTCCAGGATGATCTCGGCACGTAGTGTGAACTCTTGGATGAAAGAGACAAAAGCAAACGCCAGGATGAACAAGACTGCCGTTTCTAGGATGAATGAGATAGCGCAATCGTCAGAACGAACGTGTGATAAAAAGGACATGTGAAAAGCAGGATGAACTAGGGAATATAACAGGATGAACTACGTAAGCTAATGCGTGGGATGACTGACTGGTGTAATAATATGAAGAGCTGGCGGGAAATGGAAACGTGGGGAAGTACAGGATGAACAACGACACGTGACGACCGCCAGGATGAACAAGGCAATGACGCAATACTTCACAATGTAAACATATGACGCAACACCTGTAAAGGGCAAGCACAGGTAAAAGTTATAATGTAAGTGGTCAGATGTATAGAGGAAGTGACTTGCTGTCTCTCTCTCTCTCTCCTCTCTCTCTCTCTCTCTCTCTCTCTCTCTCTCTCTCTCTCTCTCTCTCTCTCTCTCTGCAAAAACACACATCTGCAGAAAGAGACAATCATGAACACGTTTTGCAATCTTGTTGAAGTGAAATTAGATCTGGCTTCTGTTTCATCTTTTCTATTTTTTTTTTTCCCTCCACCTTGCTCCTTTCTCCGATTTTCTCTCCCATTCCACGCCGCACGTTTTTCCTCCTTTCCTTTATCTATTTTTCAATCCTGCACACTTCTTCTCTTGTCTTCGTATTATTTATTCTCTTCTTTGTTTCCTCCGTTCTTTTCTGGCGTTCTTTCCTTCATTCTTTCCTATCCCCGTTGTTCTGTCTGATTACTATCTTCTTTATTGATCTCTTCTTCCACTTCACTGTTATCTCGGTTCTTTCGTTTATTCGTTTCCTCTTCTGTCCCTCTTCTTCATTTTCCGTTTCAGTATTTCCCCCTCCCTCACTTCCTACGTCTCTTCTATTCCTCCTCTATCTTCTCTATCCTTCAATTCGCTTCACTATTCCTTTCTTGATCTCTTCTCTCCTTCTTCCTTATTTCTTTCGCACCACATCCCCCCTCTTCTTCCCTTGCTTCGTCTCCTTTTTCTTCCTTTCCTTCAATCTCTCCTTCCTCGATTTCGTATTCTCCTCTTCGGTTCCCACGTTACCACCTCACCCTCTCTCCCCTCCCTTCCTTTACCTCCTATCTTCTTTGTTCTATCGCTTCTCTCCCTCATCAATCTCCACCCTCATATTCCTCCACTCCCCAATCCACTTTCCTCAGTTTGATATTGCGCGGTTTCCTTCATCCACTTCACCTCCCACCATCCATCTCTTCCCTCACGTCTTCCCCGCCACAATAGCCCCATTCCTCTCAAGCAAAACCCTCACCACCGCAAACTATCCTCCTTCCTCCCGCCACCTCAACCACACAAAATGATTCCCCGCCACCCTCATCACCATCACAGCCACACCACAACCTTCCCGCCACGGCCACTTGCCCTTCCCTCCTTGACTGTCTCCTGTAACGTTCTCGCCTCACTAATACATCCTGGAATCTATTGTACAGGTTATCTTGTTGTCGTAATCCCAATAACTATTCTTTCAACATGCGTCTTCATCTCTTAAAACGAGGAAATAAGAGGATATATTAGTTTAAAAGTTCATACAAATCAATAACAGTGATTTTTTTTTTTTTATTCTGTAAATTTTGTTTGAAGTGAATCATGGTTATCCTCACGCCACTTCTGTAATGTGCGGACTCCTTCACGCCCGCAAGGTCTCTCTGTTAATTAAGGAACATTTTTATATTAACATGTAAACTTTTTTATATCAAGAAATTTTCACTTTTTTTTTTAAGGTCCGGATTAGGAAAAGATAAAAGAACTCTTTCAAAACTATTGAGTTGAAAAAAAAATAGTTATTCAAGTAATAAGTTGATATGAATCAAGATACTGTGGTTTTTAACTGTCAGTTTTGCCTTAAGTGAAATATTATCTACACGCCGTTGCTGTGATGTCAAAATGACCTTTGACACCCACATGTTGTTTTTTATCTTGCCTAAGGAATGTTTCTCTATTGTTTTTTTGTTTTTGTTTTTTTTTTTTCATGATTTTCTTAATTTCCGAACCTGAAAAAAAGAACAGCATTTTTTTTTTTTATTCAGAAATAAAAAAAAAAGTATAAGAAAATATTGAAAGGTTCATTCGAAGTCAATAAAGTGTGGTTTTTAACCTCTAAATTTTGGTTAAAGTAAATTATGATTATCCTCACACAATTCATTCACGCCTACAGCCTGCCTCTCCTGTGACTATGAAGCATTTCTGTATCACCAGGTTAAATTTTGAGAGGTGCATGAGGAAGACGATAATCTCGAAAAAAAAAAAAAAACACAAAGGACTAAAGCTGAGGTATATGTATACTAATAAATCCAGAGTAATCTTTCAGCAGATACTTTCGTTACAGCCCAACAAGTATTGAACTCTCCGTCCCTCATATGTATTCCTGTGTATATTTCTTCCTATATATTCCCACGTATGTACATTTCATTCATCCCTACCACAATCCAGCACGCACCACCCACACACTCGTAAACTCACCACTACTACAACCACTACACTACAACAATTATTACCCCACTACAGTCACTACTAATACCTCTCCTCCCACACCACCACCACCACAACCACCACAAAACATTACTATTCCTCAAGCAATCACAGACTTCCCCTCCCCCTTCCCCTCCCCCTCCGCGCCCTCCCTCCCTCCCGCACCACGCCGCCCCTTCCCTTGATGAGGTCAGCGAGGGACGGACAGACAACGGATACGGATGTTCTGTTCCACCGGTGTGTTTACCGACGTGCTGATTGGAAAATTTGGAGGAGGAGGAGGAGGAGGAGGAGGAGGAGGAGGAGGAGGAGGAGGAGGAGGAGGAGGAGGAGGATAGAAAAGGTGCACAAAAAGAACAAACCGTAGCAGACTTGTTGGCCCTTTAGGTTATTAGAGAGAGAGAGAGAGAGAGAGAGAGAGAGAGAGAGAGAGAGAGAGAGAGAGAGAGAGAGAGAGAGAGAGAGAGAGAGAGAGAGAGAGAGAGAGAGAGAGAGAGAGAGAGAGAGAGAGAGAGAGAGAGAGAGAGAGAGACTACCTTCTCTTCCTCATTCTTTCCTTTCTTCCTCTTTCTACTTCATATTCCTCTTCTTCCTTTTCCTTCTCCTCCTCCTCCTCCTTCCTTCTTCCTTCCTCCCTCCCCTCCCTTCTTCCTTTCTTCTTCCACCTTTCCTTCTCCTTCCATAAAATCGTGACACACTAAAAAAACCGAAGCAAAAAAACAAACATTCCCTCACACCTTCATTCCCTTTCCCTTGTGATTGCTTTATAGTCCTCAGAAGAAGAAGAAGAAGAAGAAGAAGAAGAAGAAGAAGAAGAAGAAGAAGAAGAAGAAGAAGAAGAAGAAGAAGAAGAAGAAGAAGAAGAAGAAGAAGAAGAAGAAGAAGAAGAAGAAGAAGAAGAAGAAGAAAGAAGAAGAAGAAGAAGAAGAAGAAGAAGAAGAAGAAGAAGAAGAAGAAGAAGAAGAAGAAGAAGAAGAAGAAGAAGAAGAAGAAGAAGAAGAAGAAGAAGAAGAAGAAGAAGAAGAACAACAACAACAAACAACAACAACAACAACAACAACAACAACAACAACAACAACAACAACAACAACAACAAGAAGAACAAGAAGAACAAGAAGAAGAAGAAGAAGAAGAAGAAGAAGAAAGAAGAAGAAGAAGAAGAAGAAGAATAGTAGTGGTGATGGTGGTGGTAGTAGTAGTAGTAGTAGTAGTAGTAGTAGTAGTAGTAGTAGTAGTAGTAGTAGTAGTAGTAGTAGTAGTAGAAACACAGGTTAATTTCTACACCACCATATCAACAACAACAACAACAACAACAACAACAACAACAACAACAACCACCACCACCACCACCACCACCACCACCACCAAAGAAAGAAGACGAAATAATCACGGAAACATTATATACATACATAGGCCTATTGAGTTATTATCTTTCCCTCTCCTTTCCCTTCCCTTCCGCTCTCACCCTCACCCTCTCCCCCCCCAATCCCCAATCACACATCTTTCCATCCTACTGTCTTTTTTTTTTCTTCTTGTACCTCCTTCCTCCTTCCTCCCTTCCTTCACCAACACACCTGTAATTCTCTCTACTTTCCGCCACAGCAATTAGACTCAGGCGAAGCGTTCACACCTCACACCTCCGTCCTGTTTATCCACACACTTACCTCCCTGACACCTGACGGGGGGAGGATGAAGGGGAGGTGGATGGTGGGGAGGAGGAGAGGATTGGTGGAGGAAAGGAAGGAAGGAAGGAGAGAGATTGGTAATAAGGCGGCCTCACGTGATCTTGTGTCGACAGAGAGAGAGAGAGAGAGAGAGAGAGAGAGAGAGAGAGAGAGAGAGAGAGAGAGAGAGAGAGAGAGAGAGAGAGAGAGAGAGAGAGACCTTGTTCACTGAAATTTGAGGTTTAGTAATTAATTGGTGTGTGTGTGTGTGTGTGTGTGTGTGTGTGTGTGTGTGTGTGTGTGTGTGTGTGTGTGTGTGTGTGTGTGTGTGTGTGTGTGTGTGTGTGTGTGTGTGTGTGTGTGTGTGTGTGTGGAAACAAATATCTTCATAATTTATGTATATGCAAAAAAAAAAAAAAACATGACAAACATTAATCCTCCTCCTCCTCTTCCTCCTCCTCCTCCTCCTATTTCCCTCTCTCCCTTTCCTTCTCTATTTCCTTCGTCATCTCCTACTATCTCCTCCTCCCCTTAGTATTCCTCCATTTCTTCTTCTTCCCCTGTACTCATTTTCTCCTCCTCTTCCTTCCCCTCCACTTTTGCTTCTCTACCTTCATCATCACCTACCACTATCTCCCCTCACCTGCATTTCTTGGTCTTCCTCTTCCCTTGAATTAACCTCCTTTCCTCCTCCTCACCCTTCTTTACTTCTTCCCTGTACTTTTCCTCTACTTCCTTCATTACATACTACTATCTCTTCTCCCTCTTCTATCCGTCTATTTCTTCCTCTTCCTCTGTATTCACTTCCGTTCCTTCACCTCCTCCTCTTCCTCTTCTTCCACCACTCGTGACTCTGTTTACATTAAAGTGAGGTACAGGATTCAAGAGGAAAATTGGCGCCTCGTCAGTGGTTTCCTGAAGGGGGGAAGGTGACGGAGACTGTGGGGGCGGCGCGGACGTGCTGAGTGGCGGCGTGGGGCGGGGCGAAGAGGGGCAGAGGAGGGTGGGCGGTAGGAGGAGGAGGAGGGAGCATATCTCGAGAATGAAGACAAAACAAGGAATAGACGAGAATTACTTACAAATTAAAGTAGAAACTATTTATTCAAGAGTGTAAGTTTCAGCCTACACATAGTCAGACCATTTACTGCTAAACTACAGAAGAGACACAGACAGACAAACAGACAGACAGACAGACAGACAGACAGGAGGATGGACAGAAGCAGGAACTGGAAATTAACTGGGAACTGGTGAAGAGGAGGATGGGGAAGTTTGGGAGGCTTTTAGTTACTGGGTGGTGTAATTGTGGGGAGTGTTTGGGGGAGAGAAAGGGGAAGGGGTGGGGAGAGGAAAGTGAGGGATTGGTAAGCACAGAAAAGAGGGAGAGGAGAGGGAAGGGAGGTGGAGAGATGAGGGATGAAGTAGAGAAAAGTAGGAGAGGAGAGGGATGGGGAGGAGGTTGGGCGAAGGAGAAAAAAGAGGAAGAGGAGAGGAAGGGGAAGAAGTAGAGAAGGAGAGAAAAGACGAAAATAGGGAACGGAAGAAATAGAGAAGAGAAAAGATGGAGAAGAGAGGGAAGGCGTAAGGAAGAAGAGAAGAGAGGGATAGGAGAGGGAAGAGGAAGAAACTGAGATAGAGAGGGAAGAAGGGAAAAGAGGAAGGGAGATTGTGGAGAAAGCGATAACAAGTACTACAACAACAACAACAACTACTACTACCACTACTTCTACTACTACTACTACTACTACTACTACTACTACTACTACTGCTACTACTACTACTACTACTACTATTTAAGCAACCACTGCCAAACACAACGTACCCAAGGAACCACAGCAAATCACTTTCAACACAGACTCGTTTCAATTCATCACCGAGGCATTTTTCTTTTATTTAACACTTCAGGGAACCGTCACGTCAGGCAGGTAAACACGACTTACTTATTACCGTGACTCCCACTGCTACTACGAGAGTGATAGGAACCCCACGCACCACCACCACCACCACCACTACTACCATTACCACCTCCCTACTACAGTACACTGCTATTATTACTTGTGTACACATCTTCACCTACGTACTTACACCCTCCCTCCTATATAGTCCTACCACCACCATCACCACCACCACCAGTGCCATCAACACCTCCACCACTTACAATCAATTACCACCAACCACCACTTACCACCACAAATAATCAGGAATAATATCTCACCCCCCCCCCACCCCGAACACAAATAAAGTCACCACCACCACAATGAACACGATCACCACAATCACCACCGCCGGGACACTGCCACAGCCGTACGCTAATGGTGACATACGCCCTCTTTAGTGTAATCCCAGCGGCCACAACTCACCTATACAGTCGCGGCGGCAGGGTTATAACAATTACCTTCCTTCACCTGGGTGACAGCGCACCTGCCTGTCACCTTAACCCTTCAATCACGCTCGCCGATGCCCTCCCCGCCTCTCACTCTCTCTCTCTCTCTCTCTCTCTCTCTCTCTCTCTCTCTCTCTCTCTCTCTCCCTTCCCCGCTCTCTCTCACCCCACGACCCTCACCAGCAGTCCACCTCTCCCTGTTTCCTTCCTCCCTTCCTCTGTACTTGGTTGTGTGTGTGAGTGACTGTGGCTGGGCGTTCTTAGCCAGTGTTGGTGTTACTGTCTCGGTGCTGCTATTGAGTGCGTAGGTAGGTGTTACTACTACTACTCCTTCTCTTACTACTATAACTACTACTTTAAGAAACATCGAGTGTGTGTGTGTGTGTGTGTGTGTGTGTGTGTGTGTGTGTGTGTGTGTGTGTGTGTGTGTGTGTGTGTGTGTGTGTGTGTGTGTGTGTGTGTGTGTGTGTGTGTGTGTGGTGGTAGGGATGAGGAAAGGGGAAGAAGGGGAATACAGGAAGAGAAATAGGAGTACATGGAGAGGGGGAAAGAAGCTTAGAAAATATTATGTACAGACCCTACAGCGCCTTCTTCATTACTTCCTTTCCTCTGTGGTCAGTGGTCAGGATAAGGGAGGAAGGTGAGCGCTGGGGAAGAGGGCAGGGGGTGCGAAGGAAATGTACAGTGAACAGTCTTCAATTATTTCTTTTGGAACACCACTTGTTGCACCACGTGAACTTGTTAAACGTGTGTGTGTGTGTGTGTGTGTGTGTGTGTGTGTGTGTGTGTGTGTGTGTGTGTGTGTGTGTGTGTGTGTGTGTGTGTGTGTGTGTGTGTGTGTAAATGAAGAAAAGAGAACAGTCAAGAGTTACAAATAAGCCATAGAAAAGCCCGCTACATCAGTCCTTTCTAAAAAATATATAGTTAAAGAGTTTCAAAATATGCACAATTTAGTTCCCGCCAAACTCTTGAAACAGAGAGAAAAAAGAAAAAAAAAGCTACTACGATACTTTTTGAAAACAGTACACCACCACCACCACCACCACCACGACCACTATCATTTCTATCATTCTTATACTACTTCCACCACCACTGCTACCACCACCACTGTCACCACCACCGCTATAATCCTAACACAGTATTACCAAGTCTCACATTCATTCAGTAACAGGACAGTATTAATGAGAGAGAGAAAAAAAACAATATTACACACGAGTTAACGTATTAATAGATATGAAAGATTAATAAACAAAAACACAGACTGCGAAACCACTTTTGTATACCATCCTCATTATCACCATCATCATTTCCTCACGTTCTTCTTTTTTACTTTCCCTTACCGTATTTTCCGGTACCGTATCTATAATATAATCTATCTAATGTAATCTAACTTCCTGTTTCTCACGTAGTACATCACCATCATCAACTCCGTCATTATCATCATTTCGTACCGTTCTTTACCTGTCTTCCCTTACCCGGTATCTTGTCTGCAACTTAATGCAAGCTTTCTAATGTAATCTCGTACTTACCATCCATAAGAACATCAACCTAACCATGGACACGTGACACATCCCACCCTCACTCCCTCGAGAGCCACAGAGCTGATCCGTGTGGTTTTCAGGATGGTTTTCACTACTAATGATGCAGGAACCTTATTAAACTATCACTGGAATCATGAAAAGCAACAGTAATATCCACTGAAGCGTGTTAAGTGAACAGACAGTGAAGCGTGAAGAAATACTAGGGAGTCATCAGGGTTAGCGCAGCAACCACAACTATTGCTACCTCGACCAAGCTCAGATGAGTTGGTCAGGAATGTTAGCTTTCAAACGGCATTCCTAGATGCGTCCCTTCTCAATGCCTAGGTCTTCTGTTTTCTCCCTTCTCTTTTCTTTTTCTTATTACCTAAAATTCATGCACTGTTCTCTTCGTTTCCTCAGTATATTTATTTTCAAACAGGTATGTCCCAGTAATGTCCTCTTCATATTCTTTAAATGGCTGCTGCAGTCTTACACTTTTCTCCCTTGTATTCTGGCCACTATGAAAAAAATGTTTCATATCTTCGCATTCCAACCTGACTCCACCAACAGGCTGAGTACCCTGCCTTCCCCTTCACCATTCTACCACTCCACCCCCTCCGCCCCTCCCAGAACCATGTCACGCAATCGACCAGTCAAGCCACAAGTACACTCCACCACCACCAGGGGTCGCTGTCATCCACCACCATCACTAAAATCCATCACCAAAACCATCCCATTTTTCACACTCTTGTCTGGCAATACTACGTTACTGGGGCGAATTTGAACCAGTTATCCCGGTAATTCCTCTCATTCCTTCCCACTGTTGGTAATCTCTGCAACGTTCTACCTCTTCCGTTGTCTTCCCTGCCCTCCACGTTTTTTTTTTTTTTTTTTTTTGGCCGGGGTAGGGAAAGAGTAGCATGACACTTCAGGAATGACGGTCTTCTAAGTCTTTTCTCCCCACTGCGGTGTCTTAGATATAATCAATTAGAACATAAGAACGTATAGAAATAAGGAAAGCTGCAAGAAGCCACTAGGCCTACACGTGGTGGTCCCTGTATGAACACCACAAATTTTTTTTTCGTTCACTAACTTCCTTAGTTTATTTAGTCTTTTGCAGGAACACTTTTTTTTCTGTAGCTATTGATAAACTCCGGGAGAAAAAAAAATGAAGTTAGTAAGTTAGTGAAACTTAAAACTTGGTATAGCAAAACAATGAACTGGAGTAAATCTATGTTGATTGAGAGTGTTCGGATAATGTAATGGAACTGTTCCCATATTTCAATAGTTTTTCGCGCTTATTTTGATACTGATAATTTAAAAATAATCTAAACGTTGCACACACACACACACACACACACACACACACACACACACACACACACACACACACTCTATGTCCACGATACGGAAAGAGAAAAAAGAAAAACAACTGGCAATCAAGTCTCCTCGCTCCACTCTTCTCCCCCCTCCCTTCCTCCCTCCTTCCATCCACCCACACTCACCTCACGCCATTTGTTATGAGCGTCTCTCAGCTGGCATCTCAAGTAACCAAACTAATTACTGGAAGAAAGAAAAGCTTACAAGCATCTAGAAATACCAAAAGTCAGGAAAAGAATAAGAATAGGGTTGGGAGATAACTATCAAACCACCTCTCGCCATTCCTCAATATCATGTCAACCATGGCTCAGAAAAGGGCGACAAAGATGGAAGGAAAAAAAAGACCCACTCAAGGAGCCAGCGTCTTAAAAGGACAGCACAAGAGTGTCCATAATTACGTAAATGGAGTTTTGAAATCACCCAAACAAGCAACACAACTACGGGCACCAGATGAAACACACATCACGTGACACCACCACAACTTCACGAAACCTAACCTAACCCAACCTAATGACCCAAAACCTAACCTAACCCAACCTAACGACCCAAACCTAACCTATTACCCATCCTAACGACTCCAAACCTAACCTATCCCAACCTAATGACCCAAAACCTGACATAACCTACCGAGCCAAGCCAAGCCAAGCCAAGCCACGCAACCAACCCAAGCCTACATGCCACCAATCAGTTCCTGACAGCACACCCGGTCATGCACCCACCACCACCACCCACCACGCTTAAGAATTCCAGCCCACCCTCTCCTGCTGCTTCAGACTCGCCCCACCCTCTCCCCGCACCAGCACAACCTTAACTCACCGGGTAATCAGGGCAGGACATAAATCATCACCTTGCGGGGACACAGTGGCCAAAAAGTCAGAGCGGCACTGGATATCACTAACGCTAGCACAAGGAATACAGAACCACTACCCGCCAGTGTTGCCAGCTGGGGGCTTTCAGTGTTTAGGTTTGGTCACCGAAATATCTCTAGACTTAACATTTTCCGTAGATCATAATTATTTATTTTTTTTTTCATGTAAGCCAGCTGCCGTGCCTTCATTATCTAGGTACTGAAACAATCATTATCTAGGTACTGGACAATGAAACATAAGTAGATGCAACCCATTTTATGTAGGTTACAATTATTTTTCTTATATGAATACACAAATGCTTGTCAAAGTTAAACACGTATTTTTTAACGTTAAATAAACCCATTACGAACAAACATAGTAAACATAAGAACATAAAAAAAAGAATTAAGGGAAGCTGCAAATCATAATTAATTTTTCATAATTTTAAGCCAAGCATGCTACACACGCAATTTTCAACAATTAATTAACCCATAAAGAACACACTAAACATACGTACACATGAGCATTAGAAAACAAGAAAAGATGCAAAACGCCAACCATCAGGCCTACAGTACATACATATACGTGGCAGTCCTTATACTAGAGACACAACTTTCAGTTTATCCTGAAAATCCGTAGCAAACACGAAATATCCCTAAACTTGGCAACACTGACTTCTCACACCACTTCCCCCTTTCCCCTCCCCCTACCCGATCTCGTTGCTTCAGCTTGCGCATGCGTGACGTGAGGTCTGAGGCTAGTGTTACCACCCCCGGAAGCGACCATCCATATCCCCTAAGTGCTGGGGAATAGGGAATGAGGTGGTGATGGATGAGGCAGAGCAGGGTGATAAATGTCTTGTAATTTGACGACTATACTGAGAGGTTAAGGTAAATTGTCTCAAGGGAACAGGAGGAGGAGGAGGAGGGGGACGAGATAAAGGAAGAGGTACATAAAGGTTGATTGGGTGAAAATAACGGCTGAGGTGTCAAAGAAAATGAGATATATCCTTTTTTTTTTTTTATATATATATCTTCCATGTGATGTATTGTTGGTGGAAAGCTTTGTGTTTATTCATTCTATTGTCCTTAGGTGTAGGTATGTATGGCAAAGTATTGTCCGAGGAAGAGGAGTATAGGTTCATTGGGTGAAAATAACACCTGAGGTATCAACAAAAATTAGATATATACTTTTTTTTTCTTTCTTGTGATGTATTGTTGGTAGTAATTTTTATGTATATTCGGTCTATATGTATGGTAAGGTGTGTGTATCTATAAGGAGGAGGAGGAGGAGGAAGAGTATATACAGATTGACTGGGTGAAAATAACGGGCCTAAGGTGTCAAAGAAAATGGAATATATGTATATACTGTACGTTTTCTTCCACTTTTTGTCCTGTGATGTATGCGAGGAGGCAGTGTTTATTTATTCCCTGTCCATTACTTGTATTTATTCCGTCCATTATCCTTAGGCGGGGTTATATATGTATAGCGTTGTGACAAACACACAATGACGGACAACGTGTTACCCAGCATTATACTGTACGTGGCACGGGCAGTGAAGGAAACGGTGCCTCATATACCACGCAAATGTTTCCGGGAAGCAACTAAGATTTGTGGGAATAAGTTACAGTGAGAGAAGAGAAAAGAAAAGAAAAAAAAAGGAATACGTGACACATAACAATAAAAAGATGGGGGAAAAAAAAATAAGAACAATATGATACCTTCCATTATGACGAATGTACTGCCACCTCTTCCGCTGCTGCTGATGATGATGATGGTGATGATGATGATGATGATGATGATGAAGACGAAGAGGGAGTGATACAGAGAACATTAGGGGTTAAATGAGCAAAACCGCAAGGAGGAGGAGGAGGAGGAGGAGGAGGAGAAGGAAGAGAAGGAGGAGGAGAAGGAGGAGGAGAAGGAGGAGGAAGAGGGAAAGTACATGTAAATAAAACCTGAAGGAAAAAAAAAAAAAAGTTAAAAGAGGAAGAAAGAAAATAGGATAAGAGAGACGGAGGAGGAAGAGGAGGAGGAGAAGAAGGTGCATGGGGGAGACTCTTCGGTCAGGTAGTTAAGGAGAGCTGAGAGAGGCAGATGTAGTAATCAAGGTGAGAGAAATTGAGGTAGGTTAGTGTGAAGATTTTCAAGGTAGCTGGAAAGAAAAAAAAAAATAGTGATGAGGTTTTGGGAAACTGGCAGGAGGATGACGGCAGGAAGACAGGATGGGGAGGAAAAATAGTGAAAGGGAGCTGGAGGGAGAATCAAGGTGAGAGAAAATGAGGGAGGTTAGAATGAAGGATATTAAAGGAAGTTTGTATAAAAAAAAAAAAAGTGATTATGCTCAGGAAACTGCTGGAGGGGACATGAGGAGGATGATGATGATGACGATGATGAGCGGAGGAAAGTGAGGAAAGGAAGGAGGGAGAGAAAAGAGGGACGGGTAGCAGTCAAGGTGAGAGAAACTGAGGCAAAGTTAGTGTGAAGAGTGTGAAGGATTTTCAAAGTGGCTTCAGAATAGTGGGGGGGAGAACCACAATAAGAATGCAGACACTAATTGAGCCGAGAGAGAGAAGAATAGAATAGGTGGCGGTGACATCAATATATTCTAAGGAGTTACTGTCAAGTTTATGAAGAATTTTTAATATAGTGTCAATGGTGAGGAGGTAAAGAACACAGGAGACAGAAGGATATTGAGAGGAAGAGGAGGTCAGAGGAAAGGAGAGAAGAGGAAGGGATACGCTACCGGGGACAGGAGGATGATGAGAGGAAGAGGAGGTGGAGAGGAGAGAGGAGAGGTGAGAGCGGCAGACTGAGGTGCAGAGGCGTCAGGACAATGTGGACAGCTACAAATTACCACCGGCCTACCTTGACGCTTTAGGCCTACTGGTGATGATGGACGAGGAGTAAATATAGGTTTGAACCCGACTCTACAATCCCCCTCTCCCTATACGCCTCCCCTTTCTTTCCTCCCTTCTTTTTCTATCTACACCATGTCCTCCATTCAACCTCCCCCTCGGCCTAGAGCTGCCTGAATCTGATCGTATTTCTCTCTTTCCTTCATATTTCAAGTTTATATATGTGTTATCTGTTTTTTTACATGGGGGTTTTAGCGACCTCACACTCTCTCACTCTCTTTGTCTCCTGTGCCTCTTTTGTCCGCCTAGATTTGTGCTACAGAGAACGACGTCCCTGCAGAACACAGAGTAACCAGAACAGACGGCACAGTACTTGGAGCACGCACACACACACACACACACACACACACACACACACACGGGAACAATATCAACAGATCACCTCCCTTAAAAAACACAGCGCCGCGTAAAAATGAAGCCGTCACAGTTCAAAATAAGATCACAGAGGCGAAGATCAGCCGCAGGACGATAAAAGAGGCAAGGGGCATTAACAACATTACAGCGGAGAAACGACAAGAGGTGTGTGTGAAAGGCAGGATGGCGGATGGAAGGGAAAGAGCCGCGGTGAATGAGTGAAGAGGCGTGAAAGTTTGTCATCAGGGAAATCTGAAATGGAGAGAGAGACAGGGGCGGGGGGGGGAGAGGGTGTAGAGATGGCGGGGAGGGGGAAGAGAGAAGAGAAAACAGGTGTCTCGAGAATCTTCACCGCAATAATAAAAGACAAAAAAAAAAAAAAAAAAAAAAAAGAAAAAGAAAAAATCTGCAACACATTATCAATAAGGAATAACAAAGGGCGTGTTGTAATGGACTGCCACGCAACATGACAGCAACTCAAACCACCACCACCACTACCAATAACAACAACAACAACAATAACAGCACCAACAACAAAGTCAATCTCAACACGAAGCAACGACAGAATAGCACTGAAAAAAAATAAATAATAATGAAAACGTGTGTGCAAAGGTGCCATTTTGCTTTGCCGTAAGGAGGAGGAGGAGGAGGAGGAGGAGGAGGAGGAGGACGGTTGTGGTTGGGGAGTGGAGAAGGGAGAGAAAGGTGAAGTGATTGAGGAGGGGGAGGGAAGGGAGGGAAGGGAGGGAATGGGTGACACTAACTAAACCTCGTTAATCGATAAACACATAACACACTCACACTTTCCTCCTCCTCCTCTTCTTCCTCCTCTTCCTTCTACTTCTCCTTTTCCTCTTCCTCTTTTCTCTTCCTCAGTTACCATTCCATTTCTTATCATTATTCCTAACGCTAATATATCCCCCTTCTTTGTTATTTCCCGCTAACACAACTGTCTGATAATTTGCTCTCCTCTTCCCTCGCCAGCCTCGTCTCCTCGCTGAGCTTTCCCCGCGTTACGGAAGTCAGCACATCTCGGCAGACTTAGTTGCCTGCGGCCTCGGTATTCTTGTGGACAGAACACGGAGAGGTGGCAAACACAAGTGAGACGAATCAATGACGTAATGAAGAAGAAGAAGAAAAAAAACAAAAACAGGCATACAAACCTACAACCAGCAGAGAGACAGGCAAGCAACCAGACAGACAGACAGACAGACAGACAGATACGTTTAAGCCGTGCAATAGATGGTTACCTGACGAAGCACAGAGCGACAGGCTGACAAACAGAGGGCTGACATAGATAGACGACTTGCGAAGGGAGAAACAAAATATTTGGAAGTGTAGATTGGAAAAGAGTGACAAGCAAAGACGTGACTGCCCATGGAGAGAGGGAGAGGGAGAGGGAGAGGGAGAGGGAATGCGTACACTAAGGGAAGAAAGTGTGTATTTTGTGTGTATCTATCGATCTGTTTGTCTGTCTTTCTAACTACCTATCCGTTTGTCCATTTGTCTATCTATCCATCTTTCTATCTGTCTACGCATTTAACTACATCCGTGTGTGTGTGTGTGTGTGTGTGTGTGTGTGTGTGTGAAAGGCGTTCCAATATATATTTTTTTCTTTTCCTGCACAGTATTCGTTGCGTCTAATCTCTCCCCCTCGTGCTCCATCACCGTGTTGTAATCTGCTGCTCCACTGTACGTAACGTAAAAGCCGTGCAGTATTTACATCAGACACGTGGA
>NC_087165.1:4131011-4133511 GCF_035594125.1 Scylla paramamosain
TCTCTCTCTCTCTCTCTCTCTGATTTTACTTAAAAAAAAGCTGCTGTAAAGTTTGAAATGTGGAATTCTTTACTGAAACGGAGAGAGAGAGAGAGAGAGAGAGAGAGAGAGAGAGAGGAGAGAGAGAGGAGAGAGAGAGAGAGAGAGAGAGAGAGAGAGAGAGAGGATTTGTAGACATCTAAGAAAAAGATTCAGATAAGAGAGAAGTTAAAGAGAATTATAATCGGAAATAAGAAAAAGGAGGAAGAAGGAAGGAACGCAAGGAGGGATAGAGAAGAGGAAAGAAAAAGAAAGAAGTTAAAAAAAAATTATGACAGAGGTACTATGGCGAGGATAAAAAGAAAAAAAAAACATAGATAAGAATAAAGAATGAAGGTAAATAAGAAGAGGAAAGAAGAAAGAAGTGTGAAAAGGAAGAAGGAAAAAAAGAACGACGGAAGGAAGTAAGGAAGGAAGGAAGGAAGGAAGGTAAGGAAGAGGAGGAGGGAGGAAGGAGGGTTTTGTCAGCTGGTCTTCTTGTCCGTCACCCTGATCATTATAACGCCACACACGCCCTCCCTCCCTTACTCCCTCTCCCTCTCCTTCCCTCCCCTCGTCTCTTCCTCTTTCCTCATTCATTTAGTACCGGATCATTTAGTCATTTAGTACCGGATCCCTTGGTACTGGGGTCATCTAATCAACTGGTCAGCTGGTTCTTGGTTCTTCGACAGTCGAGACACTTATTCTGTAACGCCTTGTTCTCTCGTAAGCACAATTTTCACTATTTTTCAAGGGCCGGTTTGAGTTTTTTACTTATTTATTTACTTATTTTCAGTTTTTACGTCAATTTTCTCTAATCAGTGATGACTATTTTTCAAAGGCCACGGAAATAATTGCGAGGGTTGCTATTAGTGTTTTTCCTATTAGTTGCTTTATTTATGTATTTATTTGTTTTGTTTTTACGTCCGTTTGCTCATCTGTCACTACTATTTTCAAAAGCCACAGAGATAATTACGCTAGATGCCATTCGTTTTTTTTTTATTGATGGTGTAGAAGAGTCCGTGTTAAAATGTGTTGCTAAAAAAAAGAAAAAAAAATTTGAAAACACCACGAATTTCCACTTAATCCTGCTGTACTGTAGAAGGTGTTGAAATAAGACACCAGCAGAAGGTTTCAGAACACGAAGCTTAGTACTCAAAGGACGTTCTTGATCTCGATCTTGAATAATTCCACACGCAGACAAGCAACCTCCACTCTTCCACTTCCCATCACGCCTTCTTCCTCTCCTGCTTCCACTAGTATTCTTCTTCACCTGCTATTCTGTTTCTTCCCTTGATTTCAACCCTCTCTCCTTATCATTTCTCCTTGCCCCTCTTTTCTCCAATTCTTTATCTCACACCTTGGTCATTCTTCCTTAATTTGTATCCCCTCTTACTCCCTCTCTCTCCTTGACGCCCTCACCTTCACGCCTCTTGTACTGCTCCTTTCTTCCATTCTTCCTTCTCTTCTTGTCTTTTCTCTCCACCTCTTATAAGATTTTTCCTTTTTCATTCCGTCTTACGCCCTGACGCTTCAACTTCGCCTTTATATTATTCCACCAGTTAATGTTTTTTTTTTTCTCTTCTCACTTTCCTTCCCTCTCTTCTTTCCCTTCCTCCCTTTTTCCCTTCTTTCCTCCCAGCACTTATCTCTGTTGTATTACTACTACTACTACTACTACTACTACTACTACTACTACTACTACTACCATCCCACAATTTGAAATCTCTCATTCTTGCAACCTTCTCACGTGGAAAAAAAAAAACGTAACTTCAGGCATACATAGACGAGTTAAATAAATAAATAAATAAATAAATAATAGAAAACATCATAAAACAAACTGAAATTGACGATAAAAAGGTAAACATGTGCGTATAAAAATGTAAATTAAGAAACCAATTCGAGAGAGAGAGAGAGAGAGAGAGAGAGAGAGAGAGAGAGAGAGAGAGAGAGAGAGAGAGAGAGAGAGAGAGAGAGACGACCGCTGAGAGAGAGAAAAAAAAGAAGTATACAAATGAGGAGCAAATAAAGCGACAAATGAGAATGTACGTAACGTTTAAAGTCAGAAATAAAACAGACAATGGCGGAAACTTATGGAGGGAGGTGGAGGAATAAACAAACGGGGCAAAAACAAGTAAACAAACAAAAGAACGGCGGCATAAACACACACAAATATCAAGAAGAATGGTTTCGGGAGGGGAAGAGAGAGAGAGAGAGAGAGAGAGAGAGAGAGAGAGAGAGAGAGAGAGAGAGAGAGAAAGAAGAGGAGAAAGGAGGAGGAACTGGAGGTGGTGAAGAAAGAGGAGAAGCATTAATATCAGAATAAGAAAGAGCATGAGTATGTACAATGGAAGGAAATTGGGAAAGTAAATACTGAAGAGAGAGAGAGAGAGAGAGAGAGAGAGAGAGAGAGAGAGAGAGAGAGAGAGAGAGAGAGAGAGAGAGAGAGCAAGACAGATAGACTGGGAGTGGCTTGCCGAGA
>NC_087165.1:4138511-4143511 GCF_035594125.1 Scylla paramamosain
CATGGAAAATATCTTGAACCCCTGGGGGGACTCGAACCCCCAATCCCTGGCTTAGGAGGCCAATGCCTTATCCATTAGGCCACAGGGGCTGCTTGGTAAGTGATAGCAGCAGCAGCAGCAGCAGCAGCAGCAGCAGCAGCAGCAGCAATAGTAGTAGTTGTTGTTGCAGTAGTAGGTTGTTGCTGTTGTTGCAGTTGTAGGTTGTTGTTGTTGTTGTTGTTGCAGTAGTAGATTGTTATTGTTGTTGTTATTGCTGTTGATGTCGTTTTTGTTGTAACAGTAATACCAGTAGCAGCAGCAGCAGTACCAGTAGTAGTAATAGTAGTAGTAGTAGTAGTAGTAGTAGTAGTAGTAGTAGTAGTAGTAGTAGTAGAAGTGGTAGTATTAACAGCTGCAGAAACAGCCGCAGAAGCAGCAGCAGCAGCAACAGTAGTAGTAGTAGTAGAAGTGGTAGTATTAACAGCTGCAGAAACAGCCGCAGAAGCAGCAGCAGCAGCAACAGTAGTAGTAGTAGTAGAAGTGGTAGTATTAACAGCTGCAGAAACAGCCGCAGAAGCAGCAGCAGCAGCAACAGTAGTAGCAACTGTTATAGCAATAGATGTTTTTGCACGATACAAGCAATAGCAGTAGGAAAGATGGAACAGCAGTGGTGATAATGATAACAAAGCACATGTTGATAATGACAGTGATGGTCGCAGCAACACTTAGCAGCGCCAGTACACAACAAAGGCAACACACAATGAAAACATCAATAAGAACAAGTCACATCACTACTACCACTACTACATACTATTACTATTACTACCAATATCATTACCACCACTGTTATTTCCACACACCTAGTAACCTAAAAAACCCTAATATACATCCAATATTTTCTCTATTCTATTTACTTAACCATTCTTTACAAGCAGCGCACGGCGACCTTTACCATCACAATACAGAGAGCGCCATTTAGTATTCTCTTTTTTTTCACACTTCTCTTTTTCAATCTACATGTACAAATCTTTACTGCCCTTTGTTGCTGTGGTCACGTTTTCGCGGCGGTATGTATCATGCCATTATTACAATCTCACTATAATTTGCCGCGCCAGAGAAGCGGGAGGAAGAGATTTGACGGAGAGAGAGAGAGAGAGAGAGAGAGAGAGAGAGAGAGAGAGAGAGAGAGAGAGAGAGAGAGAGAGAGAGAGAGAGAGAGAGAATTAAGTGCTAATCCATATACTCGAAATGAATGGTGAGATTCTTTGACTGGTAAACATGGCTAAATTCTCTCTCTCTCTCTCTCTCTCTCTCTCTCTCTCTCTCTCTCTCTCTCTCTCTCTCTCTCTCTCTCTCTCTCTCTCACCGCTCATTTGAATTAATAATGGGAGTAAAAATTCAATCAGTTTCTTGCTTCGCCTCAAAGACAAAGTCACAAGGAGACCCGCTCGGTTGCTGACTTACGAGGCTTGTACCTTCGTCTTGCGAGGGGGAGAGAGAGAGAGAGAGAGAGAGAGAGAGAGAGAGAGAGAGAGAGAGAGAGAGAGAGAGAGAGAGAGAGAGAGAGAGAGAGAGAGAGGAAGAATAAAATGAGAATACACGTGTGATACCAGGAAACAATTTGAACTACGAGAGTAACAAGAGTCTGATTTGATCTGCTTATTCTACAGAGTGAACGTGGAAGAGGGCAGGGTGGAAGATAAAGCAAGGGGGGAAGTAGGTAGGGAAGGAGGGACTGAAGGGAGGGAGGGGACGGAAAGGAGGGAATAAGAGATGAAGAAAAAGGTAGGAAGGCTAAAAGGAAGAGGAAATAGAAGAGGAAGAATACTAGAGGAGAGGAGGGAGCGGGTGAAGGACAGATGCAACAAAGAAGGAAGGAAAGAAGAAATTAGCTAGAAGAGACGAAGTGGGGGAGGAGGAGGAAGGAAGGAAGGAAAGAGAGAAGAAAGGAGAGAAACAGTGAGAGTTCAAGAGGGAAGAAAAGAGAGAGAACTGGAGATAGGAAATGAAGGGAAAGAGAGGATAAAAAGAGGCATGGAAGGAGATAAAGAGGAAAAGAAAGAGAGCAGGATGTGAGGGGAGAGGCAGAGGAAGGGGGATGGGGAGGAATAGGGAGATACCTCATAATTCTTACCTCCCACTGACCCCGTTACTCTCTTTCTTTGTCACTTTTATTTCTTCCTTATTTCTTTATTTCTGTTTATTTTCTCTCGTTGTTTTGCTTCTTTCGTTTTAGTTTAGAGTCACTAATGTGTACAGTCAGTACTACCGCAGAAAGAGAGAGAGAGAGAGAGAGAGAGAGAGAGAGAGAGAGAGAGAGAGAGAGAGAGAGAGAGAGAGAGAGAGAGAGAGAGAGAGAGAGAGAGAGAGATGAATGGATTCTTAAAATGGTCTTTCAGTTAAGAGAAGGGGAGGAGGGAGGGAGAGGAAAAAAATGTGGAGGAGGAGGAGGAGGAGGAGGAGGAAGTAGAGGAGGAGGAGGAGGAGGAGGAGGAGGAGGAACAGGAGGAGAAGAAAAGAACAAGAACAAAAACAAGAACATGAAGAACAAGAACAAGAAGAACAAGAACAAGAAAAATACAAGAACAAGAAGGACAAGAACAAGAACAAAAACAAGACCAAGAAGAAGAAGAAGAAGAAGAAGAAGAAGAAGAAGAAGAAGAAGAAGAAGACGAAGAAGAGAAAGAAAACGAAAAAGAATAATAATAAGAATAAGATAAGAATAGTAATAATAATAATAATAGTAATAATAATAATAATAATAATAATAATAATAATAATAATAATGATAATAATGATAAGAAGAAGAAGAAGAAGAAGAAGAAGAAGAACCATTTGGCAAGTAGCTAATCCTATGCACATACCTCCAATCCCTCCCATCCTGTCACGTAAACATTGATGGTTTAGTGTGGCATTTACTGAGGTATTCTCAACGAGCTGAGGCTGCCGCCGCCAAGCCTCCTTACGGCATCTTTGTGGTCGCGGGGAAGCCCAGCGAGGGAGAGAACAGATGGCTGAGACAACGCGAGTGGAAAATTGGTGTTAATAAGATGGAGTTAGAGTGAAAATGTAGGAATAGTAAACTCTCTCTCTCTCTCTCTCTCTCTCTCTCTCTCTCTCTCTCTCTCTCTCTCTCTCTCTCTCTCTCTCTCTCTCTCTCTCTCTCTCTCTCTCTCGTGTATGTTCCAAAAGACGCAGAAAGGATGGTTCATATTCACAGTTCACAACAGATTACTTAATTATTTTATCATTTTCTCATCAAACACAAGAAGAAAAGGTTATCGACATCCAGTGCAAGCTTGTAACGTAATACTTCCGAAGAAAAGAGACCTAAAGAACTAAGAAATGATTGCCCTCACTAGCTTATCATACAGACTTTTCTTCAAGAGACCTCATTAGTAGACAGTGCTATTATAATCCACCCACTTGTCTAATCTATACAAAGTAACTCTATATTTAAGTTTTGTGGAGTAGGGACATTTAAAAGACCCAAATAGAACAAGAAGCTCTTACTGTGGAGCAATACCTCGGCTATATTTTTAATGAGCAATGGACAATGAAGAGAACTGATGAAGAAGGAAAAGAATGATCGTAGTGCCATTCTTAAAGTAAATAAATAAATAAATAAATAAATAAATAAATAAATAAATAAATAAAGTAAGAAAACCATAGAGAAAGAGCGATTTATTTATTTATTTATTTTTTTGTTTTGTTTGACGAGCCATTTTGCGTAATCCAGTTATTAGGGTAACTAAACTAGACATACTCCAGTAACAGGCGGCAATTGCAGTACAAGATTCATGTATGGAAAGACACAGAACTTAATTGCAACACTATCAAGAAAAAAAAAAAAAAAAAAAAAAAAAAAAACAAGACGTTCAGATGAAAAGTTAAAGAAGTGCATAGTGAATACTTACGTAGAAGTTAAAGATTTGCAGACATCCCGTAATCCCAGACTGTCACAAGACTTGCTGGGAATCAATACTGGCCTGAAAAGAAAGAAGATTATTAAAGGGAGTTTGAGCGTGGATGGAGGCAAGTTTTATACGTAATGCCAATGAAAAATAAGAAAACAAAACTTATTATTAAACATGAATGAACTTTTTAACTGGTACGGTCGTGTCCTTACCTAATGTTCAAAGTACTTTCGAAATATGTTTCCGTGGGTACACAGAAAATAAAGAGAGAAGAGGAAGGTAAGTCTACCTTTTCTAAGTTACAAAAAAGTTTAGGGAGCTTCAGTACAAGGCCATAAATGTCTATGTGAGGAGTTATTTCTCTGGCAGTGAACAGACTAACAACTCAGTGGTGCACAGGCCAGAGACTCCAGAAATGCACAGCTGTATGAATATATGAATAAATAATGTTAAGCAATTGACAAGCAAACATATATATATATATCTTTTTATTTAAACCTTATAAATACACAGGAAAAAAAAAACATTAAATTACAGAAAGAAGTTGAGTTCTTAAGCTAAAAATGATCATATGTCATTTATTTTCAACTTGCTTTTAAATAGTCTGACATATTTAAACCAATATGCTAGAAGGGCAAAACTTACTGCCAGGGGAGGCGATGCTTGGAGATGTAACCTATGAACGAGAGGCGTCGAGACCACGTAAATCACTGCCACGCAAACTGAGAAAAACACAGAGAGCAAATTCAGACGACAGTGTTGCAGATAAACCCAAAAATCAAACCTGGATAAGAGTGATAAAGGTGATAAGAACGATAAGAACATAAGTTATCATACAAATTAATATATACGAGTAAAACAAAATTAACGTGTGGTGACTAGTGAGAGGAGGACGAGATAATGAACTGGTGAAGCATAGTCGTTGAGCAAGTGAATTCTAAGCAGAGGAAGGAACACTAGAGGAGCGATTGAGAGGTGAGAGAAGAGGAAAACTCTCAAGATACAAACAAGCAAAAAGAGTAACACTGCTTCACGAGAGAGAGAGAGAGAGAGAGAGAGAGAGAGAGAGAGAGAGAGAGAGAGAGAGAGAGAGAGAGAGAGAGA
>NC_087165.1:4153511-4161011 GCF_035594125.1 Scylla paramamosain
TTTCCCTTCGCTTTTTCCCTCTCCTTATGTTCACTTCACGTCCCTCTCTTCCTCACTTCCTCCCTCCCTTCCTCCCCTTCTCCAATCCTCCAACCCTCCCTCCTTCCAACCTTCCTCCTCCTCCTCCTCCTCCTCCTCCTCCTCCTCCTCCTCCTCCTTTCTTCCCTCAGCAAACTATCAGACACGTCACAAATCTGTCTGCGAGGTGACAAGGTAAGCAAATTAAAGGCCAGGTGTAAACATCTTCATCGGACATAATCCAACAGGTGGACGTGACCCAGCGCGGCTCTCCTGCGGCACTCACAAAATAGAGAACTCATTTCCAGCGTCACGGAGGATGCCCACCACCACCACCACCACCACCACCACCACCACGCAGCCTGTCTTCCTTCCTCCACCACCACCAACACTACTACCCTCACTCTCTCTCTCTCTCTCTCTTTCTCTGACTGCCTCACTACTGTTGTTCATGCTGCCCCCACTCTGCTGTCTCACTCTCTCTCTCTCTCTCTCTCTCTCTCTCTCTCTCTCTCTCTCTCTCTCTCTCTCTCTCTCTCTCTCTCTCTCTCTCTCCTTTTCTTCTTGTTTTCTTCTTCTCAACCAATTCTTTCGTGATTTGTTGTGTTGTTTTGTTTCGTTCGGTTTTTTTTTTCGGTCAGGGCTTATTTTTGTTTATGTTTTGTTGGCTGTTAATGATGGCTGTGAGAAATTTTGGAATGCAGTGATGATTATGAATAAAAACTGTCTTTCTCTCCCTCTCTCTCACTCTCTCTCTCTCACTCTCTCTCTCTGTCTCTATCTCTACGTCTGTTTCGTCTGTTTGTCTGTTTCTTCTCTCTCCGTCTCTCTCTCTCTCCCTGTCTGATCTGTCTGTCCGTCTGTCTATCTGTTTGTCTATCTGCCTGTCTGTCTACCTGTTTCTATTTTCTCTCTCTCTCTCTCTCTCTCTCTCTCTCTCTCTCTCTCTCTCTCTCTCTCTCTCTCTCTCTCTCTCTCTCTCTCTCTCTCTCTCTCTCTAGGTCATATCAGTTATTTACCGGCATGACTCTTAATATTCCTCACAATAACACTCTGCTATAATCTAAGTACTTTTCATGATTTACGACCAATATTAAGGCGTCTCTTTATTCTTGTATTTATTGATGCCCACAATATTTCATCTCCTTCATTTTTTTAATTAGATTTTGAAGCCCCCTCTCTCTCTCTCTCTCTCTCTCTCTCTCTCTCTCTCTCTCTCTCTCTCTCTCTCTCTCTCTCTCTACTTGTGACTTTTTTTTCATGTTATCGTAATCATATTTTATTTTTGCTTGGTTTCTTTTCCCTCCTTATCACCTGCTCTTGTAATTAACTTCTTGTTTCATATGACGAATGTTTTCTGACTGAATCTCTCTCTCTCTCTCTCTCTCTCTCTCTCTCTCTCTCTCTCTCTCTCTCTCTCTCTCTCTCTCTCTCTCTCCGTGTTTACTAATGAAAAATGTGTCGATCTCTCAACATTTCCTATCCATTTTCTTTTCGTCACTTTGCTTCATAATTTTTCCTTTTCATTTCGATGATGGATGTAACAAATATTAGTTATATTGATTTTTATTTTTTTCTTTTCGTTATTTTTGGTTTTTCCTTTAGTTCCATGCAGTGCGTCATGTGCCGAGGTATTACGAGGATGTGTATGGTGAAGGTGACTTTTACCGACAATCACTCGTTACTTCAAGATAATTTAAGACATATAATTTTGTACTACTGTCTCTCCAATATTTCTGTAACTTGTAAAATGACGAAATTAGCTTCCTGTTCTCTCCTTTTATCCATGTGCACACGCAAACACACTCTTACACATCTCTGAATGTCACAAGAGGACGTCCATAGCAGTAAGAAAGGATTAAACTGTATATACTATCACTGAAACAAAACAAAAAACGTAAACCACACAAGAAATAGATAAACCCACACGTGCCTCATTTTCATCGTAACTGTGACTGTAAATACCTGACCTCTGTTTTTACCTCCTCATGTGAACGAAAGAAAAATAACACGAATATTACCCGAAGAAAAAAAAAAAAAAGAAAAAAAAAATCACATTGCTGCCTCTCCGCCCACCCTTTCTTTACCTGTTGCCGAGAAGGTTTCGTGACATTTACACCAAAACTAATTTCCACATTTTCTCAGGGTGTTCCGTGGGAGCAAACTGTGCCGCCAGACTTCTCTCCTTCTCTTCTTCGCGTCTGCCTTCATGCTCCCTCCGTTTCTCCTGTTCCTCTACGTACATTTCCAAACACACTTCTCTTTTCTCTTCTTTTTTCCTTCTTGTTCTTTCTTGTTCTTGTTGTTCTTGTTGGTAGTCTTTGTCGTCCTTCTATTCTTTTTTTGTTTCTTTTTTCCTTCTTCTTTTCTTCTTCTTCAGCGTGATTTTTCTTCTTCTTCTTCTTCTTCTTCTTCTTCTTCTTCTTCTTTTTCTTCTTCTCCTTCTTCTTCGTCTTTTTTCTGTCTTTTTGCTCTTGGTCTTCTTCCTTCTTTTATTCTTGTTTTTGGTATTCGTCTTCGTCTTTGTTTTTGTTTTTGTTACTGTTATTGTTGTTGTTGCTGCGCTCTTCTTTTTCTTCTACTCCTTCTTCTTCTTCTTCTTCTTCTTCTTCTTCTTCTTCTTCTTCTTCTTCTTCTTCTTCCTACTTCTTCTACTACTACTACTACTACTACTTTCTCTCTTTTTCTTCTTCTTCTTCTTCTTCTTCTTCTTCTTCTTCCTCCTCCTCCTCCTCTTCCTCCTCCTCCTCCTCCTCCTCCTCCTCCTCCTCCTCCCCCTGCCTGGCCACCACAATATCCTGCGCCGCTATTTACTTAGGCGAATGCTTGTTTAAACACGTGGGTATTTGTTTGCAATTAAATGCCTAAACGATGCCTAAATGTTATTGCGTGAGGGAACGGTGACAGGGAAACCAAGAGGGAAAAGAATTAAGGAAGAAGTGAAGGCCTAGGAATTAATTAATGTGTGTACTGTGAGTGAGAGATGTGTGGAGGAGTGTGGAGGCAAAGGAATGACTGATTGGGGAATGTGATAAGGAGAAAGGAACGTTGAAGATGCAGGACTGTTGGATGCTCAGTTAAAATTATGACAGGAATGGAAATCTGTCTATCTACTTGTATATTCCAAGCCGGCAATCTCAACGCGGGGTGGCCCAAAGTATACCACACACCAGATATGACAGACGAGTGTGCCAGTCAGTGAGTGGGCAACACGTAATCAGATCTCCATATTCCCTCATTCAGTGATGATGCATTTACTGACCATTATTTTTACACATTTTTTTCCCTCGTTATTATTGTTTTCTCTCTCTTTATTACTGTCACACATCAGGGGAGGAGGATGGCTGTGTTCAGACAGGAGAATGTGTGAGGTGTTGCGGCAGCTGATGTCATGATACTAACCGCACTGCCCTCCTGTGCTCACTGTCCGCCCCGTCTGTCGTATGGAATCCTGCCACACACTTCCACACAAATCATTCACGCTCTTAGCTCCGTCGAGGAATGAAAATGATGCCTATAAGAACTTAGAAATAGAGAAGCGTACGTGTATTCAAACTTTTAAAGCGAATCGTAAAATCTATTTCGTCGTTTTATGACTGACGGCAAAAACACAACATGTACGGAAGGAAACAAGTACATAAATTTAATAAATGAAGAGTTACAAAAAGAGACATTTAATAAAGAAACACAAATATGACAGACAAGTGACAGGTTCATAAAAAAGTTAACTGGAAAAATAAGAAAACTAGAATATGAATATGAAAAACATGATTAACCGTAAAAAAAGGAAGAGAAGAAGTAGATGGAGAGAAAAAAAAAAAAAAAAAAAATATATATATATATATACGAGTATATATATATATATATATATATATATATATATATATATATATATAGAGAGAGAGAGAGAGAGAGAGAGAGAGAGAGAGAGAGAGAGAGAGAGAGAGAGAGAGAGAGAGAGAGAGAGAGAGAGAGAGAGAAAAAGAAATCGACAGTAGGAAAAGAACAAGAACAACAACAAGAAGAACAAGAAGAACAAGAAGAACAAGAAGAAGGAAGAAGACGGAAGAGGATGAAGAGGAGGACGAGGACGACGAGGCGCAGGAAACAAAAAAACATCAATGTGCGCGAGTTTCACTGTCGACTGTAAAACAAGAACGAAAATTTTCCAGAATAAAAACACGAGGGGAGAAAATCTGGCGGCGAACGTGCGAATTGCGACAGGACCTCAGACGACCCTTCCTTACGGGGGGAGAGGGAGTGAGGGAGAGGCGGAGAGGGAGGGAGAGGAGGTGGGAGAGGCCGAGAGGGGAAGGGAAGAGAGAGGGAATGAGGAGCAGGAGGGAGGGAGGGAGGGAGTGAGAGACAAACGAAGAGAATAGGACATAGGGATGGAGGGAGTGAGCGAGGCGGAGAGGGAGTGAGGGAGGGAAGGAGGGAGAGAGTAAGGGAAGGAGGGGGAGAAAGAGGAATAGGAGAGGGAAGGGAAAGAGTGAGGAAGGGAAAGGGAAGAGGGAGGGAAGAAGCGATAGGAGGAGAGCGAAGAAGAGTGAAGGAGAGAAGGGAGAAAGTGAAGAACAGGAAGAGAGAGAGAGAGAGAGAGAGAGAGAGAGAGAGAGAGAGAGAGAGAGAGAGAGAGAGAGAGAGAGAGAGAGTAGGGAGGGGAGCAAGGGAAGAGAAGAGTGAAGATGCGAAGGGGGCAGGGAGGAAAAGAAGGAGCGAAGGTGAAGGAATAAGTAATGAGAGATGCAAAGAGGATAGATGAGACGAAAATATGAAAAGGAAAGGAAGAAGGAAAAAAGGATAAAGAGTTGGAAGAAACTAAAGAAAGAAAAGAAGATAAATGAACACGGGATGAAAAGGAAAGCAGACAGATAGGAAGGAGTAATGAAAGGAGGGATTAAGGAGCCGGTGGTATATGAAGGAACAGGAAAAGTTGAAAGACGATCTCAAAAAAAAAAAAAAAAAAAAAAAAAAGAATCTCAACTACAACATATTCCAATGGAGAAGAATGAAGACAAATGTGGAAGTAATTGAATAAACTCTCGGAATTCTCTTCGACGTATTCTTCTTAGTGGAAAGGAATGATTAAGTGATTTATTTATGTTTTTGATGCAGCTTTTGAATGGTTTCCTTTACGTGGGAAGAAAAAAAAAACATATCTTCTTTTCCTCTTCCTTCCTTTTCCTTTTCTTTTTTTCTTTTTTCTTCCTCCTCATCTTCCTCTTCCTCCTCTGCCTCCTCACATTTCAGCATTCTTTCTCTCCGCTTTACTATTTTTTCTTCTTAGTCATATATAATACTATCACTCTTCGCCTTTATCATATCTATTTACCTAGCTAGCAAGTTAATTAGTTATTTCGTACATCAGTTAGCTAGTCAGTTTGTTAGTTAATAAGTTAATCAGTTAATTGTTCACTTAGCTGGTGAGTGATCGAGCGTGTTACATACTCAATCAGTCAGTATGTTTTGTGTCACTTATTTATTTGTGTAGTTGGTTAGTTAGTCAGTTGATTGCTCGCCTGTTTGTTTGCTTGCTTACTTACTTGGATGGTTACGTGGGAAGTTAGGTAGATAGAAAAGTAAGTAGTTAATTAGTGAGTGAGGTCAGTACCCAAGCACGTAGACAGTCAGGTGATCAATTAGTTTGTCAGGTAGTCAGTTACTTCGTTGGTCAGTTGGTTGCATGGTTTAGCAATTATATTCCCTCCCTTTTTTGTCACAGAATAGTAATCAAGTATGAATAGCTGAAATTTCACAGCGTTCTACTCTAAAAAAAAAAAAAGAAAAAAAAATGCAGTTGTTTTTAACTCACATGAGCACACTGCCACTATGCTGGGTTACTCAATTAATATAACCGTGACTTGCGGCAAAAACAAGACGCGAAAAGATAAACCCAACTTAACTTAATCTAACCTAATCTAATCCACACAAACTCACTGCCGCTATGCTGAGTTGGCAATTTAATATAACCACCGTGAGTTGCTGCAAAAACAGGACGCAAAAAGATAAGCCCAGTCTAATCTAGCCTAACTTAATCTAATCTAACTCAACCTAAGCTAACCAAACTTAACCTAATCTAACCTAACCTAACCAAACCTAAACCAATACAACCCAACCTAACCTAACCCCATGAGTTGCTGCAAAAACTGAAAAAGTAAAAAGTAAAAAAGAAAATAGAAAAAAGTAATTGTTTCCTCTTTCTGAAAAAAATAAATAAATAAAAAAAGCGCAAACTTGAATTAGCTTTCTTTTGTTTTTGACGCCATTGTTGACTATATTTTTCATGGCGGCCGCGGAATTAAGCTTCCCATTGACGAGCCCAGCAGTATGTGGTCCGCTGCTTCCTTCATTTTTTTTTGTTAATTTAAGAGGAGAAGAAAGCCCGACTGCTCCTTTGTGATGAACACGTAAAAGGCAACAAGGAATACAATTCTCTCTCTCTCTCTCTCTCTCTCTCTCTCTCTCTCTCTCTCTCTCTCTCTCTCTCTCTCTCTCTCTCTCTCTCTCTCTCTCCACTTTACACACAGATAAGTGGATCTATTGCAGAGAGAGAGAGAGAGAGAGAGAGAGAGAGAGAGAGAGAGAGAGAGAGAGAGAGAGAGAGAGAGAGAGAGAGAGAGAGAGAGAGAGAGAAGTATGGTGAATAGTCGATGAGTCATGCCATCTTGAGTATATGGGTAAATGTGATCTCTCTCTCTCTCTCTCTCTCTCTCTCTCTCTCTCTCTCTCTCTCTCTCTCTCTCTCTCTCTCTCTCTCTCCAAGCTTTACAGCATCGCATCAGAATTAATCTTCCCAGAAAGTATAAAAGAAAATGTTACATCTAAAAAAAAATACGTCCTGGCTGTGCAGAGCAGTGATTCTGAACCAGGGGTAAGTTTACCCCTTGAGGTTGAGAATAAAACAAAAAATACATGACAGAGGTAAATTATTACGTACCTGATAACTGAATAATAATTAATTTAAATTTCATTTTGTAAAATGAGAAAGAAAAAGAGAATGATGTGTGTGTGTGTGTGTGTGTGTGTGTGTGTGTGTGTGTGTGTGTGTGTGTGTGTGTGATTCACCTACGGTCGTCTATTGGTCACCCAACCAGCCGTTCCCTTACGAAAAGAGCTCAGAGCTCATAGTGACCGATCTTTGGGTAGGACTGAGACCACTGACACACAACACACCGGCACAGCGAGGCTACAACCCCTCGGGTTACATCCCGTACCTACTTGCTGCTAGGTGAACAGGGGCTACACATAAAGGGGCTCGCCCATTTGCCTCTATGCGCCTAGGATTCGAACACGACCCTTCTTGGTTGTGAGCCGAGCATGCTAACCACGTGTGTGTGTGTGTGTGTGTGTGAGGGAAAGAGCGAGGAGGGGGAGTCCTTGGCAGAGAGGGTTAGGAAGGTTATGTTAGGAGGGTTCTGGAGGGTAAGGAAGGTTAAGTTCAAGTTCACTGCATTAAGAAGTGTAAATATAAAAGCGAAA
>NC_087165.1:4171011-4183511 GCF_035594125.1 Scylla paramamosain
AGCTCAGAGTGGCCTGGGCGTGAATGAGTGGAGACTTCAGCCGTGAGTTGAGTGGCGGTGCGAAAGAGGGAGGAGGGAGGCTGATCGGATTTGTGTGGTGTGAGGGCTTGGTGTTGTGGCTCAGAGGAGGAAAGGGACGAGTAGCAGAAGAGAGAGAGATTAAAGTGGAGCTTAGATAGAAGAGAATGGTGTTGTGGGTCACGGCAAAGAAAACGGGAATGTGAAGTAACAGGGATTGGTTAGGTTGTTTAGGGGAGAAAAAGGGGATGACTAACAGAAAATGACGGATTAGTGTGGAGCTTGGAACGAGTGATAGGATACAATGGTCTTTGGACTCGCGGCTGAGAAAAGGGCAAGTGACATGAGAGGGACTGTTTAGGTTGCTGAAAGGAGGAAAGGCGGACCAGTAACAGAAGTTTATAGATAGTGAGATAAAAAAGGAGTATGGATAAATGAATAAATTGATAAATATACAGATGAATTCAGATGATTCATAGATAAACAAGAAGATAAATGCAAGAGAAGAGGAAAAAAATATAAGATAACTAGATAAATACTTACAGATCCAGCTATAGACGGAGAGAGAAAGATAAGTAGCTAGAAAGACAAACAATAAGACGACAAATATATAAAGATAAAAATCGATAAACAAAATAAAAGATACATGTACGGATACGTAGGTGAATAGAAGTAGTGAAAGCATAAAAAAGGACAAAAGAATTTACCATTTATTTATTTATTTATTTTTCCTTTTGAGGGTGAAGGAAGCCCACAAGAGGTGACGCAACCTGGACACACAAAGACAGACAGGTAAACAAACACTGAGCCAACTTGAAAAATGACCCCAATTTATCTGACGCAAAAAAATAAAAAAATAAAAAAATAACAACCCACTCCCACCCGCGCCCCCTCCCCCTAAAAAAGAAAAAGGGAGAAAAAAATACTTCCATCATCCATTTATTTCATCAGTTATATATATATATATATTTTTTTTTTTTGTTTTATTGCTGTTTTTTTGTTTTAAATGGCCATATTTTTATTTATTTATTTATTATTTATGTGAACGAAAGAAATAGTTAATGTTTGTTTATATTTCGATTACTAAAGTGTATAGATTATGGTTTTAATCATATTTATTATTTAGTAACTATCTAATTCGTTACTTCTGTCAGTCTGTTTTTCTATGTTTGTCTATGTGTCTGTCTGTTTCTGTGGTCTAAGTCTCTCTCTCTCTCTCTCTCTCTCTCTCTCTCTCTCTCTCTCTCTCTCTCTCTCTCTCTCTCTCTCTTAGACTCCTTCACCCCTCACTCACTCTCCCTAACTTCGCTCTCTTTACTGTACTCTTCCCCTCGTCTCTATGCGTTGGCACTCTCACTACCCCCTTCCCTCTGCTATGCTCTCCTCTCAATCCCTTCCCCACCTGACTGATAGGACCCTTTTCTCTCCCTTTCCTTGCTTCTCTCTCTCTCTCTTTCTCTCTCTCCTTTTTACCTTCTCTAAGCTGCCTAGTATACACACCGCCTCTTCCTCCGTCTTCCTTCTCTTTCTCCTTCTCATTCCTTCTTTTGAATTAATTACTTTATTTCCTTTCTCTAAATTACCTAGTATACCACCTTCTCCCTAATCCTCCCTCTCCTTCTCCTTCTCCTTCTCCCCCTGCTACTCCTCCTTGTTACTCTCCCTCCTTCTCTCTCTCTCTTTCTTCTTCTTCCCTTCTTCATCACGCTCATGTTGATAGCTTCATGTTTGTTTGTACGGGAAGAGAGACCCTCCGCCGCCCTCTTTTTTTTTATATATATTTTTTTCGGAGCCACACATTAATTACCAAGATTCGTGTGGGTGTCTTTTTTTTTTTTTTGTCATTCTTTCTTTCTCTCATTCTTACTAAACTCGTGTGTGTGTGTGTATATGTGTGTGTGTGTGTGTGTGTGTGTGTGTGTGTGTGTGTGTGTGTGTGTGTGTGTGTGTGTGTGTGTGTGTGTGTGTGTGTGTGTGTGTGGAGATGCTTGGAAAACTGATAAAGAGAAGGAAAAGGACTGAGAGAAGAGAAGGGAAGAGAAGAGAGAAGAGAGAGAGGAGAGAGAGAGAGAGAGAGAGAGAGAGAGAGAGAGAGAGAGAGAGAGAGAGAGAGAGAGAGAGAGAGAGAGAGAGCTGTTTTTTCTCTCTCTCTCTCTCTCTCTCTCTCTCTCTCTCTCTCTCTCTCTCTCTCTCTCTCTCTCTCTCTCTCTCTCTCTCTCTCTCTAAATCCCCCCTTACCGCCACCACCACCACCACCACCACCACCACCACCACTCCTCCTCCTCCTCCTCCTCCTCCTCCTCTTCTTCTTCCTCCTCCTCCTCCTCCTTCTCCTCTTCCTCTTCCTCCTCCTCCTCCTGACAAAGCAGCTTCCTGACAACCCACAACCTTGAGCTAAGAACCTCATTAAGCAAGGCACCACCACCACCACCACCACCACCACCACCACCCACTCGTCTCCTGATGGTGCTGCCTAATGGTGGTGGAGGTGGTGGTGGTGGTGGTGGTGGTGGTAAATGGTTAGTGGCTCTGGTGGTTAATGAGTTTGTTGGTAATGGTGGTGATGGTGGTGGTGGCGGCGGCTAAGCTGTGTGCATTGGTGTGGTTAATGTGTGGTTAATGGGAGTACACACTCACACACACACACACACACACACACACACACACACACACACACACACACACACACACACACACACACTTCCATTACGGCAAACAGATCACTCAAAAAAAAAAAAAAAAGGAGAAATAGAAAGAATAAGAATTTCATTTCATCTCTTCTACTCTACTAAACTGTTTATGAAACTGTAGTACAAAATAAGTGTAAAAAACCTATCAGTGAAAAAAGATAAAGATAGAGAGAACAGAAGTTTATTTTTTTCTACTCTGAAAAAACTATTTACAGGACTGCAGTACAAAAAAAAAAAAAGAGTTAAAAAACAGATATAAGTAAAAAAAGACAGAATAAGAATATCATTTTGTAAAAGCAGAGAAAAAATAGGAGCTTCATTAAAATAAAGAGGAAAAATATGAGTTTTATTTGGTATCGACAGAAAAAAAAGATTAATTTTGTAAAGACAGAGATAAAAAGGAGTTTCATTTTGTATAGGTAGAAAAACAGCAGTCTCATTTAACCTTTTCTATCCCACGAAACTATTTACAAGGCTACAGTACACCATTAAGTATCAAAAAGCTCTATGTAGATGATCATGAATGTGTCAGCAATGGCAAGGGAACGCCGTAGGGATGAAAGTGTTACTCTGTCCAAGTCAAGCCATGCATGACTCCGGCCACTCACACCCAGGCGTCGCCGCCGTCTTCTCGCGATTACGAGGCGGCGTGAGCAATATTTGCTTTACTGTTACTAATGGTAGAGAGGCGCGGAGTGACACATGGCCAACGAAAACATCAGGAGAAGACAGTATATTGATTACGCATAGATACTAAACGAAGAGTAGCTGTGTGTGTTTTAGTATAGAAGAAAAAAAAAAAGCCTGTTTATAATCACTACGCTTAGATTCTAAACTGTATGTGTAGTATAATAAGGAGGAATGTAAAATAAAGAAGGAAGAGTTGATAAAGACGTTAATATAGAGCAGACCTCATCATGCAGAGGAGAACTGTACTATCTAAGGAAAAATGAGAAGGAAAAGTAAATACCTCGTACACAACCAAAGCAAATAGAACAGAAAATAACACCACGAACCACAAGACACGAGTTGAAGGGATTAATTGACACAGCAGCAAGAAAGAACTAACAAACAAGACAATTTACGAGCTTGGGAGCACAAAAGACGTCCGCATCCCTCGCTCCCCTACCACTTCTATCCCTCTCCCTCTCTCTCTCTCCTCCTCCTCCTCCTCCTCCTGCAGCAGCTACCTTTCTAACAGCGGGGAGATGACGAGCAGCGACAACAAACACCCACCCAGCGAGGAGTGTTTGTGGCTCTCGTCAGTGTAGACAAGAAAACAAACACTTAACCCAGAAACCACCGACGGCGCTACCAAACTCCCACCTTCTTCACCCCCTCCTTCCCTCTCTCTCTCTCTCTCTCTCTCTCTCTCTCTCTCTCTCTCTCTCTCTCTCTGGCCGCCCCTTCCTCCTGGTCCTCCTACTTCTCCTTATCTGACGGCGACGCAAAAAAACAACCCTGCCAGCTACTGTAGGAGAAAAACACAGTCGAGTGTATGTAGTGGTGGATCTAAACCTCTGTATTTTGTAGGGATGGTGATGGTTGTGATGATGAAGATTTTAAAATTACGATTAGATGAAGAAGGTAAGGAAGGGTGATGAAGGAGAGACAAAAGATAATACGTGAAGTTATGTACTGGTATGTATATTTTTTTCTAGGTATGAAATATGGAGCTGATAATTACTATACCCTAGAAAGTGATGAGGAGCTTGGATAAAAGAGGACAGGAACTGAAATAGACAGAGAGGACGGATAAAGCTTAAAAAAAAAAAATGTAAAAAGTGGTATAGTTTGGATAAAAGCTTGATGGGTGATTGTGATGGGAATGAGTAGAGAATAAGATAAGTAATGATGATGTAGAACAGGGAAGCGGGATAGAATGGATGGGAATGACGGGGAAAAGGGAAGGAAGATAAGATGGATAAAGGTGATGAGATGAAAGGCGAAGAGAAAGAGGATCCCTAAACGAAGAGTACCGAGGCTAAGGTAGTGATGGAAATGAAGGGAGGAAGAAGAGGAGGAGGATGGAGAGAGACGAAGAGGTGAGGAGAAAGGAGAACATGATAGATAGAGGAGGAAGAGGATACCTAAATGAAATGATGGTGTAGCTGTAGGAGAGAAGGATAAAGAGGAGGAAAAGAAAATGAAAGAATAGATTAGAAATAACGAAGTGGATGAAGAGAAGAAGGACAGCTAAATTAAGGCTTAAGTCGTGATAAAAATGAGTGAAAAAGAAGAGAAAGATAGAAATGAGGAAAAGAGAAGATGAACGTACAGAGAGAAGAAGAATAGCTAAAGCAAGAACAAAAATCTCGTGATACAAATGGCGAAGGGGGAGAAGGAGAGCATGAGGAGGAGGAGGAAGGGAGGGGAAGGGAGAGAAAAGGGAGGGGAGCTGCAAACACGCCCCCCAAGTAACAAGGTCCCTCGGATGTTTGCTTGCACTGCTCAGTAGGTGACGATGCCCCCCACTTGTGGCCACCAGGGAGGGACGATGGCGGTGGTGGTGGTAGTGGTAGTGGTAGTGGAAGTGCTGGTAGTGATGGTGGTGGTGGTAGTGACTGCAGAAAACCTACCGCACTAGAGTCAAGAGAAGCAAGGAAAAGCAAAGGAAACAAGATTAATAATAGGAATATTGAAATGTAAACTATATAAAAAGCAAAGAAACCAAGATTACTAATGGGAATAAGAGAAATAAAAGCGGAATAATGGAGAAAAAAAGCAGAATATAAGTATAGATGAAAGAAAGGAGATGGGAATAAGAGATAAAAGTGTGGAAAAATGAGATAAGAATAAGGGGAGATCTAAGAGAGAGAGAGAGAGAGAGAGGAGAGAGGAGAGAGAGAGAGAGAGAGAGAGAGAGAGAGAGAGAGAGAGAGAGAGAGAGAGAGAGAGAGAGAGAGAGAGAGAGAGAGAGAGAGAGGGTAGGTTGTATGATTATGTTTATGAGGTTAGTGATGTGCAGTGACTTGTGTGTGTGTGTGTGTGTGTGTGTGTGTGTGTGTGTGTGTGTGTGTGTGTGTGTGTGTGTGTGTGTGTGTGTGTGTGTGTGTGTGTGCCCAGGGCTGTTCAGTAATTCATCTGTCTTGTTTTTTGTGTGTACGTACGTCGCTCTGTGTTTGTGCTTTTAATTGGTGTTTGTGTTTGTACGTTTGTCAGTGTGCTTTTGTTTGTGTATGTCTGTTTTGATGTCTGTCTGATTCTGTGTGTGTGTCCGTCCATCTGTCTGTTCGTCTTTGCTTGTGCAGTATGTATGTATGTTTGCATGTCTTTGTGGATCATTCAAAAGAACACACACACACACACACACACACACACACACACACACACACACACACACGCACACACACACACACACACACACACACACACACACACACACACCCCTTGCATCTCCTTCCTGCTGCCGCTGCCTCGGGGATGGATAACGAGATGATGGACGATTGTAAGCGGCTCATTAGTATTCGCGGCGCGGCGCAGATGGTGGTGTGAGTGGCGGCGGTGGTGGTGGTAGTGGTGGTGGCAGTAGTGGTGGTGATGACACGGGTTAATGCTTTTGAAGTGGTGGTGGTGGTGGTGGTGGTGGTGGTCAAAGCCATCACCACCACGCCCCTTGAGTCACTGGCTAGGGGACATTCCTGAAGGGACGAAAGGGCAGCGCCGTACTGAGTGTCTCAATAGGATTATGCTTCTTTTCTTTTCCTTCTTTCTGGGGCTGACTACTTAGGGAGCGCAAGGGAACACAATGGAAGGACAAAATGAAAGTACTAGACCTCTACCACCTTACGTTTTTTTTTTTTTGTTTGTGGTAACTACACTAATATTAATCTGCAGTGAAAAGTGTAGGATAGTGAAGAGGAGGAGGAAATGGAGGAAGAATTGAAACAAGAATTGGAAGAACACCAGGACTAGAAAGAGAACAAGAAGGAGAAGGACAAGGAGGAATAAGAGAATGAGAAGAAAGAAGGAGTGAAGTACGAGTACATAAAAAAAAGGAAAAGAGGAAATGAAGGAGGTGGATGCGAATTAGCAGGAGCAAGATATACATAGAGAGATGGGAGGGAGGAAGAGGAAGGGGAGTGGAAAATAAATGGGAGGGAGTTAAACAAGTGAGTGAGTCAACCGCAAAGTAATCAGGGAGCGATCATGACAATTTGTGTGATTCATGAGCAGAATTATGGAAATGTGCTGAGAGGAGGAGGAAGAGAAATGGAGTCAATTTAACAAAGGTGAATGAATGCATGTGAAAATTTTTTGTTCCTATTTTTGAGATAATGTCGTAAGTTTTTCATCTAGATCTTTGGCAATGCGTATTTTCTCGAGGCAATGAAAGGTGAAAATTTGATCAAGAGAGGAGTAGAAATGAAATCGTTTTATAAGGTAAATGCATGCGATGATTTCCAATTTCTATTTCTTTTAGATTTTTTTTTTTTTTATTCATTTAGATCTTTGGCAATATGTCGTCTTGTGCCACTGAAACTTATGAAAATATGCTTAAGAGGAGACGAAAAGAAGTGAAATCGTTTTAACACCAAGGAAAATGCAAGTGAATATTTTTCATTTGTATTTTTTTAAGATAATGCCTCGAGTTTTTCATCCAGATCTTTGGTAATATATTTCCTTGAGGCAGTGAACCACCCACTTACTACAGGACTGTTGTGGATCACTGGTCACTGAAAGAGGGGCTTGCGTGTGTCTGGCGGCCGGTGCGGGTCAGGCAAAACTACCAGCGTTTCTGGATTAAGACATCACATTACTTCCTCCACAAGTCTTGTTGGAATAAAGTGATATCGTCCGCGCTCCGCCAGCCAGCCACAAGCCGCAAATCGCATCCTCTGTTCAGTGTGACTGGAAGAGGAAGTGTACGTAATCTGTCGTGTGATTCAAAAAGGAACTGCATGGAAATTGTTTTGACTTCCAGGCTGGGTAAATAGAAAAACTTATCTTTTAACATTAAAAAAAGACTGTCTTCCGCTTATTATCATTCAAAAACAAGAATAAATGAGATGCAATCCATTGTAATTTGCATACTAAGAAATTAATAAAAGAAATAAAACATTAGTCCTGCGGACAATATAAACTCATCTGTCCACTCTGAATCGAAGAACTGGAGGATTGTAAATGTTTTTTTTTTTTCGAAAAATGATTAGAAAATATGAATAAATACATGATTGCAATTAATCTCCTGAAAACTGAAGAGTGGTGACAAACTACTTTTCTTGGCAATACTTATAACCTTCTACATTACTAATAACACTGCACTTTGAGGGTTACAAGCTGAACATTCTGACGGCACATATATAAAATGAGAAGGAATATACGAGTATATATATATATATATATATATATATATATATATTTATATATATATATATATATATATATATATATATATATATATATATATATATATATATATATATATATAACAACAGCAATAAAACAAGAAGACACAAGATAAAGAAAAGGAAAAGAGACCGCAACAAGATAGAGATGGAAATAAGGAAATAAGAGACAAAAGTAACAAAAAAGACGAGAATAGCAGTTGAAGTTCGTAAGACACAGAACAAAGAAAGCAGAACAACAACACCAGATAGAGATTTAAAAAAAATCGAAACGGAAGACAATAAGAGCAAAGCCTTCACGTATACACAACACCCGTCATCACCACCACGCCACAAACCACTCTGCACTACACAAACAAAACCAAAACCCCCACTCAGCACCCACCAGCCATCTTCGCCACACATCAACTACTCCATCCAAGAACCATAACATAAGAAGGAAAAGAAAGAACCACAAAGAGAGAGATCAACAAGAAACAGAAGCAGAACAAGACGAGTAAAAAGAGGACGAAGAGAAACAGAAAAAGAAAAAAAACAACAAAGCGATCAAGAAGAAAGAGAAGCAGATGAACAAGATGAACGAAAAGAAGACGACGAAGAGAAACAGAAAAAGAAAAAAAAGAAAACAACAAAGAAATTAAGAAGAAACCGAGACAGATGAACAAAAACGAGAAAAAAAAAAATAAGACGACGGAGAGAAACAGACACATCATGTACACTTAGTAACAATAAAAGGAGAGAACCACGGAGGAGGAGAAGAATCACCTCTAGCATCGCCTTTCCACTCAATTTCTGGCGAGATAGAGAAGAGAGTTCACACGCAACGCTCCTCTCCGTTAGTTAAGACACTTGATAACAGGGGGAGGGAGGGAGACTTATCAAATATGTTTACTTACCCTTCACGGAGAGGAGAGGGAGAGCGAGGAGGGTGGCGGCGCTGGAGGAGGAGTGAGAGGAGTAAGAGTATACGGGATTGGTAAGGTGGTGAGGAGAGAGAGAGAGGGAGAGAGGGAGAGGGAAGGAAGGCTGCTGGATAAAACTGCTTGCCGCCTTCCGTGTGATGACAAGCAGCTTCCTCTCATATAATCAATAAATCCTGCCTTAACAAGCTAGCCGCCGCGGTAATTACAAGGGGAGGATGTGACACACGCTCGATCGCAATGCCGGACAGAGAGAGAGAGGAGAGAGAGAGAGAGAGAGAGAGAGAGAGAGAGAGAGAGAGAGAGAGAGAGAGAGTTAAACTGCATCGTTTCTTTGACTGTACACGTGCGTCTGTTAAGTGATGAAAATAATGAAAGAGCTACAGAAGAGAAAGAAGAAGAAGAGGAGGAGGAGGAGGAGGAGGAGGAGGAGGAGGAGGAGGAGGAACAGAAGGAAGCAGCGGGGAAAGGGAAGAAAGAGAAGGGAAGGGGGAAAGAAGAGAAGCACAAACATGAGAGATAGAGGGGGGAAGAGGAGGAGGATGAGGAGGAGGAGGAGGAGGAGGAGACGAGAGAAACAGGAAATACGAAGAAAAAGGAGATGGAGGAGGAGGAGTAAGAAGTCAAACAGAAACAGCAGAGCGGTAGAAGGAACGAGAGAGAGAGAGAGAGAGAGAGAGAGAGAGAGAGAGAGAGAGAGAGAGAGAGAGCGAGAGAGAGAGAGAGAGGATGATGGTAATTTGCATACATATCATACCTTAAAAGACAACCTTAATACCAGCACACACACACACACACACACACACACACACACACACACACACACACAGATACACCATCTCCTCGTTTTTTATTGCACATGGTATCGGGGGAGACTCAGGAATAATGACGCCCCCAGGGAACAATTTACCCACCAGTCCTTGGGCATTACATCTCAATAAGAACCCGGAGACCTACTGATCCCGGGAACCATCTGGCGAAGCAGGGAGCGAGGCAGGGAAGCAGGGAGGGAGGGAGGGAGGGAGGGAGTGAACCTATCTTTGGAGTCTCACACGGGGAAGGAAAGGATGGAAGGAAGGGAAAGGAGGGAAAGAAAGGGTAAGGATAGGATAGAATAAAGGAAAGAAGGCAGGGGAAGAAAAGGATGGAAGGAAGGAGAAGGGAGAGAAAGGGTTAAGGGTTAGTAAGGGATAGATGTGGTTAAGGAAGGGAATAGATAAGAAAGTGGTTAAAAATAAGGAAGTGAAGGAGAAGGAGAATTAATGAGAAGGAAAGGACGATGAATGAAACAGATAAAGGAGAGGGAGGCAAAGGAAGGATAGAAGGGAAGGAGTTAGGATGGGATGGGATAAGAGATGGAGTAAAGGAGCGGAATAAATAAGGAAAGTAGTTAAAAGAAGGAAATAAAAGGGAAGGAAAACTAATGGAAAGAAAAAAAAAAGAAAAAGATAAGAATAGGATGAAATTGAAAAAAAAATGAGATATGGAATAAAAGAAATAATGAAGTAAAAAAGAAAAGAGAGGAATAGAAGGGAAGAGAAAGATGGAAGGAAAGGAAGGAAAAAAAAAGTAAGGAAGGAGTGAATAAAGGATGGAGATAAAAAGCGGAATGAATGAGAGAATAGATAAAAAAACAGTGAGAAAAAGGGGAATTAATTAAGGGAAAGGAAAAGGGGATGGGATAAGAAATTAATAAATGTAAAAAAAACACAGATGTGGTAAAGAACGGAAGAGGGAGAGAAGGGAGGAGAAGGAATGGAAAGAGAAGGGAAGAGAAGGAAAAGGATATAAATACCAAACAAAAAAAATAAAAAATAAAAAGAATGAACAGAAGATGAAAGAAGAGAAGGGGAGGGGAAGGAAAAGAAAGAGAACGGAAAGGAAGGGAATGAACTGAAGAGAAAGGAAGGAAGGAAGGGAAAGGAAATAACATTGAAAAGGAAGTGTAAGTTTTAGTGATAAGAAAGGTGATAAAGGAAGAGATGTAAAGAGACCACAAATTCACTCTCTCTCTCTCTCTCTCTCTCTCTCTCTCTCTCTCTCTCGTCTCTCTCTCTCTCTCTCTCTCTCTCTCTCTCTCTCTCTCTCTCTGTCTTTACATTTGTTTTATTTATACCACTATTTTCTTTTCTTTCTTCACCTTTTTCTTTTTCTTCTTATCTTTCTTGCTTTTTTATTTACTTTTTCGCTTCATATTCCTGCCACTCCTTCCTTTTCCTTGTTTTATTCACCCACATTGCATCACATACAATCATATAATTTCCTCCTCTCCTTTTCTCTCACCTCCCCTTCTCTTCTCCTCTTCTTCAAACACTTAACCTCCCTCCACCAAGCGCTCTCTCTCTCTCTCTCTCTCTCCCTTCTCTTAACCCCTACTAACTCTGTCTTTCCTCCAAACTCCTTCCTCCTTCCCTCCTCCCCTCTCTTTCCTCCCTCCCTCCCTCCCTCACTCCCTCCCTCCTTCCCTCCACACAGCAAGAGGAAAGGGTGGTTGCAGGTCGTGTTGAGAGACGACGAACACCCCTCCTTTCCCTCCCTTCTTCCCTCCTTCTCTCCCTTCCTCTCCTTCTATCTCCAGCCCCTCTCTCACTCATTCACTCAAACCCCTTTTCCCCTCCTCCCTTCCTTTGCTTCTGTTTTTCTCTTTTTTGCGCTCTTTCCTGTTCTATGTTTTTTTTTATTATTATTCTTTCGCTCGTCTTTTCTTTGTCTTATTTATTGTTTATTTATTGTTCTTTGCTTTCTGTTTGTTTATTTGTTCGATTATCTGTTTGCTTGTCTGTTTATATGTTTTGTTTGTCTGTTTCGGTTATCTGTCTGTGTCTGCATCTCTCTCTCTCTCTCTCTCTCTCTCTCTCTCTCTCTCTCTCTCTCTCTCTCTCTCTCTCGCTCTCTCTCTCTCTCTTTATCTATCTATTTATCTATCTACCTATCTATCTATTTATCTATCAATCTATCTCTGGTTGCTTTGTTTCTAAGTTTAACCCCATCCTTGTTCCTACTCTCTCTCTCTCTCTCTCTCTCTCTCTTCTCTCTCTCTCTCTCTCTCTCTCTCTCTCTCTCTCCACTCAAGACCAAGAGAATCACTAGGAATCACCACAGGCCGGGCTGATCAATGTAAACACTCCTGCCTCTCTTTCCTTATGTTTATGGAGAGACTTCGCCATGCTCTGATGCTTGGCAGGCACAACAACAGGCGTGAGCCTCTCCTGACCTTCACTAAACGTACAGGTGGGAAGAGCCAGGTGAGTTCAATTTAGCTAGTGATTAATTACGTTGTGAGAGGGAGAAAGGGGGGAAGGTGAGGTAAGGATAAGATCAGGCTGGGTGTTAGTGTATATGTATGGAGAGGGAAAAGGGAGATACGAGGGGAGAGAGGTACAGGGTGGGAAGAGACAAGGAGGGAGAGAGAGAGAGAGAGAGAGAGAGAGAGAGAGAGAGAGAGAGAGAGAGAGAGAGAGAGAGAGAGAGAGAGAGAGAGAGAGAGAGAGAGAGAACGATGACAAGTATTAGAAAACAAGAAA
>NC_087165.1:4196011-4198511 GCF_035594125.1 Scylla paramamosain
AACATTATATATTTTTCTTAGATTAAAAGAGGAGGAAATGTTTGTCTTTTTGTATTTTTGTTGATGTTGTCGTATTATGTGCGAATATATGATGATTAATGCTCTCTCTCTCTCTCTCTCTCTCTCTCTCTCTCTCTCTCTCTCTCTCTCTCTCTCTCTCTCTCTCTCTCTCTTATAATACAGCAAACGAAATAAACTAACAACACATCGCTCTTCCTTCACTTACCGAATCAAACACAGCCAAGCAAACCTGCACATTACAGAACGAGCGACTGTAGAGTAACTGAACCTCACATATGCTTCTCAACTCGCCTTACATTAGTGCTCATTACCTAATATACCCTTAACGGCTGCCCTTCCCCTCTCTCCCTTTCTCTCTAGCCAAGTGACAAATCGGGGACCACCAGCACAGACCCATATCCTTCCCTCTCTTCCTGCTCTCCTCTCCCTCCCTCTCCCTCCGCCATCCTCGTGTGCACGCTCCATTACTGTCGCCTGTCACCGCTCCGTGTTCTCTGTCTCCTGCCCAAGATTAACGCGCAGATTAGTAGTGACTCGGGAAGTGGTGGGCAGTACACACGACGGAGGCAGTAGGCAATAGTAGGCGGGGTGACTGGGGTGACTCGAGACCTTTAGGGAGAGGGGAGGGAGAGACTGAGGGAAAGGTAGGGGATTGCAGTATTGTCAATCTAAGAACGTATAGTCAGATGATAGTGAAATATCTGCGTCGGATGAGAAGAGACTGAGATTTAAGAATGGGAGAGGCAAAGAAGAAGGGGAAGAGAGGACTGAAGGAGGAGGGTGGTGGGAGGGGACTATCAGACTAAGAACACAGACATATGAACATTCCATAATGATCAGGGAAACATTTGATGAGAAGAAGAGAGGAAGAATTAAGACGAGGAGAGGTGGGGGAAAGGAAGGGAAGGACTGGAGGTGGTGAGAACGAAGGGAGGAAGGGAGAGAGGGAGGGTTTGTGGAGTAGAGGAAGGGGGAGCTAATGAATAAGCTGAATTAATTGAAGTGTGGATTCAATTAAGGATTCAATATCTTAAGTCACCTCCTTCCTCGGTTCTGAAAGCTGAAATTAGCGACCTCGAGGGGAAGGAAGCGTTTCATCTCGTTCATTCGCGTAAAGTGGGAATTATTATTGCAAGATGGAGCAGCGGCGGCGGGTTATTAGGCAGATATAGTTAAAGATACGAGCTGGGGGGGAGGAGGAGGAGGAGGAGGAAGGGAGGAAGGAAAAAAAAGAGCGCCATAAAGAGAGATAATTGAATCAATGAGGAGTGAGATAGCAAACGGAATGAAAGAGAGAAAATTTAATTAACACTAATACAAGGACGTGTCTTTCTTTTCTTTTTTTTTTTTTTAGTTCACATCTGCTTCTATTTCTCTTCATGTAATATTGTGACTCGTTTTTACTATGGTTCGTTTATATCACGTACGAGAGAGAGAGAGAGAGAGAGAGAGAGAGAGAGAGAGAGAGAGAGAGAGAGAGAGAGAGAGAGAGAAATACACATGCACATATAAAATAATAATAAAGATGAACACAACTAGGACACACACACACACACACACACACACACACACACACACACACACACACACACACACACAGTCTCTTCCACTTTCTCTCTCCCTCTGAATATAAATTGCTTCCTCCTTTTCCCTTCCCCGCGTGCAAGATTTTGTGATAATTCTGTTGCCATCTCCTTAGAAGTGTCGCGCGTGTAAGCCTACATGCGTGTGTCTCTGTCTGCACGCTCGTTCGTCTGCCCTTGTTTTGTGAGCGTGTGTATGTTTGTCTCTGTCTGTTTGCCGGTTCCTGTGTGTCTGTCAACCTTTATCTCTCTCTCTCTCTCTCTCTCTCTCTCTCTCTCTCTCTGGCAGTGACGTCACAGATGCTGCATGCTGATAGGCTCACGGACTGTCAACTGCGGACCAATCAGCGCATACTTTGGAACGCACTAATTAGAGCAGGGGATTCCGCTCTCTCTCTCTCTCTCTCTCTCTCTCTCTCTCTCTCTCTCTCTCTCTCTCTCTCTCTCTCTCTCTCTCTCTCTCTCATGATCTTTTCCTCTCACACATTTATCCTTTGTCCAATCCTCACTTTAACCTCCTCTTTCTCCTCCTCCTCCTCCTCTTGCCCCGTCACGCCCACACAAGGACCGCCGCCGCCCCTCGTGGTGGTGCGCGGCAAAGAACATGACGTCGGAATGTAGGCAAGACAGAGGAGGGGAGGCTTCGCTTACGGCGCCACGCGAGGGCAAGAGGGAGCTAAGTCACCACCAGGGCAATTAGTAGTAACCTTTTATCTCTTTTCCTGTCTCTCTCTCTCTCTCTCTCTCTCTCTCTCTCTCTCTCTCTCTCTCTCTCTCTCTCTCTCTGTGTGTGTGTGTGTGTGTGTGTGTGTGTGTGTGAGGTATCACTGCTGGAGTTTTGTTCAGAGGGTTGTTGTTGTTGTTGTTGTTGTTGTTGTTGTTGTTGTTGTTGTTGT
>NC_087165.1:4201011-4208511 GCF_035594125.1 Scylla paramamosain
CTCTCTCTCTCTCTCTCTCTCTCTCTCTCTCTCTCTCTCTCTCCAAACCTCCTTCTTCCTCCTTTTTTTCTTTTCTTTCTATAATCTTTACCTACTTTTATTCTTCACCACTCCTCTCCATTACTCCTCTCTCCTTTGTCTTCTCCACTGTTCATTACTTGTACCATTCTGAACCACTCTCTCTCTCTCTCTCTCTCTCTCTCTCTCTCTCTCTCTCTCTCTCTCTCTCTCTCTCTCTCTCTCTCTCTCTCTCTCAACTATTGCTAAACATTTCACCAAACGTTATTCGTCATTCATTTTGTGTCAATTATTTTTTTCCTTCCTTGTTTTCTTCTCAGTTTATTATTTATCGTTATCTTTATTAACATCATTACCACATACTTACTCTTATCCTTATCATTTCCGTACTGTCATTATATATTTGTACCATGCACGGTAAGAAAGGACAACTATTATCACCGTTACTATTCTTTGTTATTTTTATACCTTTGTCTTTCTTTATTCACTCGTTTCTCTTTTATTTTATTTTTTTATTTTTTACTATTGTTGGTGTCTTCTTCATTCCTCTTCGTCTCCTTTTTGTTTTCCCTTTATTCTAATCGTGTTTGTCCTATTCCTCGTTCTTTCTTTCGTTCGCGGTGTTTCCATCATCGTCAATCCTTCGTTTCCTACTTCTGCTCATTATCATCATCATCATCATCATTATTATCATCATTATCATCATCATCTTCATCATCATCATCATGGTCATTAACATTGTAATTTTTCTCCTTCTCCTCCTTCTCGTCATCATCACCATCATCATCATTACAACCATTATCATCACGTTCATTATCATTGTCCTTCTCCTCCTCCTCTTCCTGAATCATAATCATCATCATCATCACTACCACCATCACCACGGTCATTATCATTGTCATCCTCTTCCGCCTCCTCCTCCTCCTCCTCCTCCTCCTCCTCCTCCTCCTCTTCCTCCCCCTCATCATCATCATCATCATCATCATCAGCATCACCACCATGCTCATCATCTTCATCGCTATCATCACCACAATCATTATCATTCTCCTCCTCTTCATCATCATTACCACCACTATCACCACCACCACCCACCATCATCACCACCAACATCACCATCACCATCACCATCATCGCCCATTCTCCTCACGGTCTTGTGGCCACCAAGCGCGGAATCTAAATCATTTATATTACCTTGGTATTTCCGTAATTGCTCGATAATTACAGGTGCTGGCGAGGAGCAGGTGACATCGTGGGTGTAAAAGGTGGGTGTGGGTGTCACCTGTCGGGGAATGGAGGGGGGAGTGGATGGGAAAAGGGGGAGGGGGAGAAGGGGAGGGTCCTGGTGATTAGTGGGTAGTGGCAGGAGGAAACAGAGGGTGGGAGAGGGAGGGGGGATGGGAGAGGAATGGAGAGGAATGGAGGGGGGAGAGGAAAGAAGAAAGAGACCAGATGATGAGTGAGAGTGGGAGGAGGTGTCACTTACAGGTTAATTAGGCGGGCCACCTCACCTGGGTCTTGGCGGCGGAGGTGGTAACGAGGTGGAGATAAAGGGAGAGAGTGGGTGCTGAGGGAGGCGTGGACGAGTGAGTGAGTTAGCTAGTGTGTGTGAGTGATTGGGATGGTTAGTTAGTTCATTAGTTATTGTTAATTATATTTAGTTTGTGAGTGAGTGAGTGAATTAGTGACATCTATTTTACGATAATAATAAAAATAGTAACAACCGCGCATTCTTCCCCTTCCCCAACCACCACAGTGGCGCCCCCCCCAACCACCATCACCACCACCACCACCACCGCCACCCAGGTGATAATTAAGCCAATTACTCCATCACCCTCACGTCCTCCGCGTCCACAACAATGGGCGTGTGGGCGGCCGCAGGAACGCCCATCGAGTGAAGGCAGGGAGCGCGAGAGGTATGCCACACATTCCCCCCACCTCCCACCCATCAGCACACCTTTGTCCCCTCTGCCTCCACTTACTTGCCAGCTATCCTCCCTTCCTTCCACGCTCATTCTCATCCTCCACCTGGCTTTCTCCACTTTGCTTCGTCTTTGTTACCCTTTCGTTACTGTTTTAACTTCTATACTCCCAAATACCCTTCCTTTCTTCCACCTCTTCCCTCATCCTCCACCTGCTTTTCTCCACTTCACTGTTCTTTTTGTTATTCTTTCGTTACTCCTTTACGTAACTCCACCTCGTGTTAGATAGATGGCAAGTAATTATTGCATACCTCCACCAACCACACACACACACACTCTCTCTCTCTCTCTCTCTCTCTCTCTCTCTCTCTCTCTCTCTCTCTCTCTCTCTCTCTCTCTCTCTCTCTCACCTTCCACCTGCCTTTTTTATCCACTTCATTCTCAATTATCTTTGCTATTTTTTCTAACTCCTTACTTCTATACATTCTGTACTTCTATAACTTCCCTTATTTCCTTTCCATCCTTGTCATTCTCTTCCCTTCCTGTTCTTCTCTTTATTTATCTGTCTTTTCATCTTCCACGTTGTCTTCTTAATCTATTCATTGTACTTATCCTATGCTTTCCTTTGTTTCCTCTCCGTCTTTGCCGTTCATTTCTCTTTTCATTTCAGTTTCTAGATTATAGTGCTTTGTTTTCCTCTCTTTATTTATCGTTGTCTTCTCAGTTTCTCCGTTGTTCTTATTTTTTTTATTTGTATTTCCTCACTTGTTTTCTCTCCATCCTCGTCATTCTTTTCCTCTGTCCCGTTTCTAGAGTTTCGATAATAATGTTCTCTGTTCTTTTCTTTCCTTATCGTTGTCTCCTCAACTTCATATTCCCTGTGCTCATATTCCCTCACTTAGTTTCGTCTTCATCTTTTTTTATCACTGTCCCGTCTTCCTTGTTTCAGAAGTTACAATGTTCTCTGTCCTTCCCTATACTTATCACTGTCTTCTCTTCACCGCCACTGTCTTCTTATCGTATTCACTGTGCTCATACTCCCTCATATATTTCCTCTCCATCCTTCATCCTTATCTCACACCTCCCTGTACCCTCGTTCCTTTATCTCGTGTTGTCTCCGCCACGTCGTAATACCTGCAGCTAATGGCGATAACAACAGAGGTGGCCGGTTATAAAATAATAATAATTTACTATGGGATTAAGAGTCTACATGTGATTTTTTTCTTTCACTGGGTATCTGGTTTGATCATCTCCAGATAATGAGGGTAATAACAATGCTAATGCCATACTGATGCTACGTGCCAGTGCTAATACCGCCCCGATAATATGCTAATAATATTATCAATACTAATAATATATGAATACTTACTTACTTACTATACAACGCCGGTGCTATAATGCCTCGCTGATTTATGTATTATGCTAATGATCAAACTGCCCCATAAAACGTTGGTCCGTACTGATATAAATAGTGCGGCAATTCTGCATTAATGACTTTATATATATATATATATATATATATATATATATATATATATATATATATATATATATATATATATATATATATATATATATATATATATATATATATATATATATATATATATATATATATATATATATATATATATATATATATATATTATATATATACTTGTAAAGCACCGATACATTTGTTGCAGTAATGTTCCCTAATAATGATACTTTTTTTTTTTTTTTTTTGACAGGGGAGGGGAGCTGGCGTAGTGGTTCATACATAGTCACGGTCACGGGGACTGAGTACTGCATCATCGTACGCTGGCAACTTAACGTCTACACTGTGCCCGAAACCGTGCATGTGGTGTGCTTTAAGAATACTTATCACCATTAATAGTCTGCAGAGGTACCAATGGCGAATACCACTACAAAGTCATTCATTTTGAGTTTCAGGTGACAAATAATAGATAACAAATGCTGCCAGTATATATTATTAACAGTGGCAAGCAGCCCAAAATCGTACAGAGTTGACGGACAAGTTGCCAGAGTACGATAATGCAGTTTTCACTCCCCGCAATCACGACTGAAGCGGGTGACGTGTTTGGTTCACTACAGAGTTTCAGGGTTTCGAATCAGCAACCGAAAGGACACAGTTTTGTTTTACCTTCCTTCATGGCATCCCTTAACCATCAACCAGACTCGGTACAGAGCGTAAGACAATCGAACAAGACTACTATGGTGTTTAAATCTCCATTTCCTTAGACTGAGGAAGCTTACATCTAGCAGTGAATTACTTAAGTTGATAATGAAGTGATGAGGGAGCATAAGCAGGGAGGTTCATATTCTATACCTGTTTTAAGGGAGATTTTTACCACCAGTCTCACACTAAGTAGCAGTAAGCAGTGTAGCGTGAGGTGAGGCGGTGATGCGGAGAGGCCAAGTTATGTAAGTGAATTGTGTCTCTTGAGTCCGGTGGTGGTGGTGGTGGTGGTGGTGGTGAGGGAAGGAGTGTTAGAATAGTTCTCGAGTTTAAGTATTTTCGGATTTGTCTATTTATCCTCTTCCCCCTTCGTCCCCCCTCATCCTCTCTCTCTCTCTCTCTCTCTCTCTCTCTCTCTCTCTCTCTCTCTCTCTCTCTCTCTCTCTCTCTCTCTCTCTCTCTCTCTCTCTCTCTCTATAAAGGACCTTGCATATGTTTCGATCTTGTCGAGATACAAACCCACTCCTCCTCTCTTAATTCCCGCTACGTACTCTACTCGACCTCTCTCTCTCTCTCTCTCTCTCTCTCTCTCTCTCTCTCTCTGTCTGCTGCTCTCCACAAGCCTCTTTTACATAAACGAAAAAACACACCCGAGTCCCAGTTAAAACCACAAATAGACTTTCATTTGCAAGTTATATTTCCTCTGCACATTAAGACGAGTGATGTTGCTGCCACATGAAAGAAAACGCAAACACTCCAACGCTCAGACAAGGGAAACCTTCATGACTTTACGACACCAGTTATCTCAAGGAAGCGCATAGTGAATGAGCCTCGTATACAGTGACTTCTAGAGACAGTTCACACCTAATCGAGTTTTGATGGACACTAGGCGAGGTCTTAATGTGGCAGAAGGCTGGCACACGTGAGAGAGAGAGAGAGAGAGAGAGAGAGAGAGAGAGAGAGAGAGAGAGAGAGAGAGAGAGAGAGAGAGAGAGAGAGAGAGAGAGAGAGAGAGAGAGAGAGACCCGTATAAATTAAACATATTTATTTAGAAATATGAGACAGAAAGGGAGACAGACGTACAGACAGACAGGCAGATAGATACAAATCAGGGAACAATAACAAGACGATTATATCTATCAGAAAAAAAAAAAGATACATAACAACTTCCTTTGCAATGTGTGTGATTCTGCCAATACCGAATAGTATTAATTTTGTCTCTTACGACTGTCACCTGAATATCAAAACAGAAAGGAAACGTAGCTGATATAAGAAAAAAAAATATAATAACAAAATAAAATTCGTTGCCATAGATAATGATGATAGGAATATAAATACAGATAACACTGAGAATAACCATCTGCACCCAGCAATAATAAAAGACGAATAAAAGAAATATGTAACAAACAAAAAGAGAAACATTTCAAAACATTAAGAGCTGCCATAGAGAGTAACAAAAAAACACATAAAAAAATTACTGAAGAAAACAACAACCGTAGACAGAAAAAAGGAAAAATACAACGAAAACGAAAAAAAAAGAAACACATTACATAAAAAAAAAGATAGAAACATTTCAAAATAATAATAATAATAATAAAACCAAGGAAACAAAAACATATACTCGCAAATTCAAGCAGAAAACGAAGCAGGGTGACACACACACACACACACACACACACACACACACAGACATACACAACGCAAGGCTCACCCAGTCTCGCTTCGCCTCGTCTCGTCTCGCCCTGACCTCACCCTCACCAAGACACTTTTTGCGAAACACTAACTCAGCCCATGACGCTAATTTGGGAGGAGAAATTACCGATGAGAAATGAGTAAGGGAAAAGAACAAGACGAGGAGGAGGAGGAGGACGACGACGATGAGGAGGAAGAAGAGGAGGAGGAGGAGAAGGAGGTAAAGGCTAGAGAGAAGTGACCTTAATAAATCAGTGATCGTGTGCTTGCCCGCCGCCCTTCCCTCCGTGAGAGAGAGAGAGAGAGAGAGAGAGAGAGAGAGAGAGAGAGAGAGAGAGAGAGAGAGAGAGAGAGAGAGAGAGAGAGAGAGAGAGAGAAAACGAACAGGCATCAGAAGAAAGACTCGAAAGAAAGGACAAGACATAATAATACAAACTTATAAGTAGATCGTGAAAAAAAAAGAAAAAAGAAAAAACTTCAATATCAAACAATTATGAAAAAGAAAAGAAAATGATGCCCCTGGAAAGAAAGAGGAAATAAGAATAGGAAAACACACAGATATGACACGAAAAATTAAGTGAATAAAGGAAGAACAGGATATAGATAGAGGAGAGAGAGAGAGAGAGAGAGAGAGAGAGAGAGAGAGAGAGAGAGAGAGAGAGAGAGAGAGAGAGAGAGAGAGAGAGAGAGAAACTGGAAAAAAAAATGACAAGGAACGAAACGAAGAAACTAACGGAAGAAAATGACATCTGAGTAAAGGGTGGAAGACTATGAAGGATGACAAAGTGAAGAGGAGGAGGAGGAGGAGGAGGAGGAGGAGGAGGAGGAGGAGGAGGAGGAGGAGGAGGAGGAAGGAGAGAGCACAGGGCAAGGTTGGAAGGCTGGCTGGCTGGTCGAGGAGGGCGAGTGAGCGGGTGGGTGGTCGCTGCCTGACGCTGGTAATTGAGCTTCGGGAAATGAAAGAATCGGACGTTTTCACTCAATTTTGGTGGAGTTATGATGTGGCCTCTTCACCCGTCCCTCGCCTCGCCTGGCCTCGCCCACCAGCCAGACCCGGCCCGGAGGAGGAGGAGGAGGAGGAGGAGGAGGAGGAGGAGGAGGAGGAGGAGGGGGAGGGGAGGAGGATGAGGAGGAGGAGGAGGAAGGTTGTGTAGGAGTCATGAAAAGGAAAAATCAAAGAAAAACTGTGAGAGATCGTGAATTGGATGGCAGAGAGAGAGAGAGAGAGAGAGAGAGAGAGAGAGAGAGAGAGAGAGAGAGAGAGAGAGAGAGAGAGAGAGTTCAATATGAAATAAAGAAAGATATAATCATACACACGAACAAAACGGACAAGGAAAGACACAAAGAAAGAACTGCGCGGACACACACACACACACACACACACACACACACACACACACACACACACACATACACATACACATACACACACACACACACACACAATCCTTGACTTACAACCGTAGAAAGAAGACGCGAGAGGTAAGACAAAATAGATGCGCAGGTAATGACAAGGTAGAGAGAGAGAGAGAGAGAGAGAGAGAGAGAGAGAGAGAGAGAGAGAGAGAGAGAGAGAGAGAGAGAGAGAGAGAGAGAGAGAGAGAATCAGCTATATCTTCTATTTAAAGCTAATCTCTGTAAGTGGGGTTTGAGGGGAGGAAAGAAAAGAGGAATAACTGAGAAAATTAAGGA
>NC_087165.1:4213511-4216011 GCF_035594125.1 Scylla paramamosain
GGGCAGGGTCTTTGGCCTTAATCACTGAGGCAAACTCGGGTCTTACTTTCATCCACGTCTCTATTACCAAACCGGTGCTTACCTGAATCGATTAAATCTAAACCTCGCAGGGTTAAAACCATCATTTCGCCTCCTCCCCACACTTGGCCCTCGCCGTACCTGGCTGATATCTCTCTTATTCACACCTGTCAGCCACCTGTAAACCCGTATTAGCGCCGGGGAAAAAAAGAATCACAACTCACATGAGGAAGGAGGAGGAGGACCTGAGTGAACCTTGAATTGAACCCACGTACAAAAGTATTCCTCCCCAAACAACAACAAGAATCACCCTTCACCACCTCCTCCTCCTTCTCCTCTTCCTCTTGCTCCTTCTCCTCCTCCTCCTGCTCCTCCTCCTCCTCCTCCTCTTCCTTCTGCTCCTCCTCCTCCTCCTCCTGCTCCTCCTCCCCTCCTCCTCCTCTTCCTCCTGCTCCTTCTCCTCCTCCTCCTCCTCCTCCTCCTCTTCATCTGCTCTGTCCAGAATGTTATGTTAGGAGATTTGACGTAGTGGTTAGGTTGGTGAAGTGAATGGGATCTCGTTCATCTGAGGAGTGAGTGAGTGGCCGGCAGACAGTGAGAGAGAGAGAAAGAGAGAGAGAGAGTGGTGGTGGTGGTGGTGGTGGTGGTGGGGACGTAACAAAGGTTCCAATGACGAGGAAATGAGGGGAAATTACCTGCGGTGGAAGTGGTGATCAAGTCCAGGGAATTCCGATCCAGTTTACTACTTTGTGAGTGTGTGAAGAACAAAATTCCGCGGTGGTGGTGGTGGTGGTGGTGGTGGTGATTGCGTGTGTCTTTTAAACAACGGGCCGTAAATTTCCTATCCTACATCTTTCTTTCTTCAATCTTTTTTTTTTTATAAGACATACGAAAGGTGTTATCAAAATCTTATCTACCTCAATTCTCCTCCTCTTAACCCAACCCTTCCTCCTGGTCCTCCTCCTCCTCCTACTCCTTCTCATCGCTACTTCCTCTTCAATCGACGGGGAATGATAATAATAAGAGGTGATAAACTAGCGGGTAATGATAAAAATTAAGACAGAAAGAGAGCGCTTGCGGTAATGTCACTTGGAGAGGAGGAGGAGGAGGAGGAGGAGGAGAATGAAGGAATGAGATAAGGAAGAGAACTAGGAGGTGGAGACAATGAGAGAGCAAGAGGGAGAGATGGTTGCCAGGTTGATATAGGAAGGGATGAAGGGGAGGGAAGGTAGAGAGAGTGAGGGGGAGAGAGAGAGAGAGGGAGGGAAGGAGGAAGAAAACCGGCCTGATGGGAAGCTAAGAGGGAAATTGAGATGTTTGGTCTTTGCTCAGTAACGGACGAATTGCTGGCGCCTGTTGTTTGTGGTGACAGCTGTTGTGAGTGCGCGGCTGTCTGATGGCCTGCCTGATTGCTCTCTTTCTCTCTCGTGCTTCTAGTGGAGTGTGATGGTGTGTATTAGGGGTCTCAGTGCTTCTTGTTTGCCTTGCTGCGCTTTCTTCCTGCGGGGGTAAAGGTGTTCATGTGTGTGTGGGGAGGAGAGAGGTGTGTGTTAAGGGATAGGGGGCGCAGGTGGTTGGGGGTGGTTAAGTTATGTGTGTGTTAATGTTATTGCTCCATTTTCATCTCTTCAATTTAGTTTGTTATTTTGCTTGATTTCCTGTCATCCCTCCTTCCATTGTTATTATACACACTCAAATTTATACCTCTCGTCACCTGTACTCCACTAACCACAATGAAGAGGCGACGAGGTTGTTTTTAAGTCATGATGGATTGAAGGTTTTTAATTTGTTATATTCTCTCTCTCTCTCTCTCTCTCTCTCTCTCTCTCTCTCTCTCTCTCTCTCTTTCTCTCTCTCTCTCATACAGGGACTGCCACGTGTAAGCCTGGTCGCTTCTTGCAGCTTCCCTTATTTCTTATGTTCTTATGTTCTCTCTCTCTCTCTCTCTCTCTCTCTCTCTCTCTCTCTCTCTCTCTCTCTCTCTCTCTCTCTCTCTCTCTCTCTCTCTCTCTCTCTCTCTCTCTCTCTCTCTCACCTCCTCCTTCATTTCGCCGCCACTCATCACCCTGACTCCTATCATCACAATGTTAAGAGTGTGTATGTATTACGGGCCACAAGGAATCCTGTGTAATTATCCCTATACCTTCTGTCTATATACAAGTAGCGGTGTCTTCATCTCGGCAATCACACCGCTGGCCTCTTATTTATCACTTCAACCACTCTTTTATAATTTTTTTTTTTACAGTCTCTCCTCAAGGTAAAGGTGGGATAGATAAACTGGACCACTGCTTCCTGTATTCCTCCCGCTACTCAGGTCTTTATTAACATCAAACATCTTTTTTTTTTTTTATTTGCCATCACTACCATTACCGCTTCGCCACTTGTGTCACTCCCGCAAGGACTCCAGCCAACACGCTATTACCGTCCGCTACCTCGCTATTACTGCCTTCAATACTTTGCTACCGCCATTACCACTTCCAAT
>NC_087165.1:4221011-4226011 GCF_035594125.1 Scylla paramamosain
AGAGAGAGAGAGAGAGAGAGAGAGAGAGAGAGAGATGGGAGAAGGATGGGGAAGGTGACAAACCCGCCAGGTAAGTTCAGGTTCACACAAATTTGCATTCTTTGGACAGACGTAGGTCAAGAGAGGACCTGATAGAAGTCTTTAAGTGGTATAAAGGCTATAACAAGGGGGACGTAAGCAAAATTCTTTGGATCAGTAACCAGGGTAGAACAAGAAATAACGGGTTCAAGCTTGAAAAATCTAGGTTTAAAAAAGAGATAGAAAAGAATTAGTTTTCAAATAGAGTGGTAGATGAATGGAACGGACTCAGTGATCAAGTTGTTAGTGCTGAGTCATTAGGGAGCTTTAAGTGAAGATTTGACAGATTTATGGATGGGGATGATAGGGGGAAATATTTAGGTAAATTTCATACAGGGACTTCCACGTGCAGGCCTGATAGCTTCCTGTAGCTTTCCTTTATTTTTCATGTTCTTACGAGAGAGAGAGAGAGAGAGAGAGAGAGAGAGAGAGAGAGAGAGAGAGAGAGAGAGAGAGAGAGAGAGAGAGAGAGAGAGAGAGAGAGAGAGAGAGAGAGAGAGAGAGAGAGAGAGAGAGAGAGAGAGAGAGAGAGCCACAATAATTGATTAAACAATAATAATGAACAACTAAAATGAAAATACAATGGAAAAGAAAAAAATATCACATATGATTGCATTCCAATTAATGAGCAAGACATGAGGGGAGGAGAGGAATGAAAGGCGTGAGAACCTAAGGGGCAAAAAAGTAATATGGAATGAAGGAGCAAAAGGAAATAGGATAATAGAAAGTAGGATGATGATTACAAGTGGTGAAGGGAAAAAAGGGAAAGTGTGTTGGGAAACGCGGGTTGCCTCTGTTCATGTCGGTACTCGAGTCTTGTGTTCTTAAACGTGTTGGCGTCTCGATTTTGTTCATCTTCATCTTTTGGTCTCGTGTTCTTCACTGTTTTGTCTCACTTCGCCTCGATTCCTGTGTTCTTCATTGCTTTGTCTCGATTATATTCATTCCGCTTGTGTGTTCCGTGTTCCTCACCGTTTTGCATCTTCATAGTTTTGTCTTCGCATCTTGGTCTCGTGTTCTTACACATGTTGGCGTCTCGATTGTGTTCATCTCCGCATACGAGCCTCGTGTTTCGTAATCGTGTTAATGTGTTCTCTCACTGTTCACTCCTCCTCCGAGACACGTGTTCTTCAGCGTTCTGGCGTGTTCTCTCACTGTTCACTCCGCCTCTTACGGTCTGAGCAGCAACGCGTTACAATCCTTTGACCGCGAGCGTCACCACAACACACGCTGCGTCACTGAGTCACGCCACGCAGTCTTACTGAGCGTAAACAAAATTACATGGCTCCCTTCGCTGCCCTCGTGTGTCTGGACCTTACGCTCTGAACTTGCGACTACAACACACCTTTACGATGTAGTTCCACGGTAACTTTTTTTTTCTTATTTGTATTTTCTTCTTTTTATATATTTTTTACTCTAAACTTATCTTATAGTCTTCTTTTTTATTTTTTACTTAACCTGTACTCTAAACTTACAATAGAGATTTGGAAACGCTTCATGATCTTTTCCTTATTTTTATTTGATCTTCTGTTTGTATTTTTCTCTACTCTAAACGTACAACTAGAACATAATATTAGGAAATAGTTTGATGGTAACTTTTTTGTTACATTTTATTTATATTTTATTTTTCTTTTTTAATTAATACTCTAAGCTTACAACTAAAATAGACGTTTTTTTGGCTTTTTTTTTTCATTTGTATTTTCTTGCATTTTTATTTTTTATTTTATATTACCTTATACACTATACTTATTACTAGAATCTTTATTTTTATCAATTCTCTCTCTTTTTTCTTTCAGTTTTGTTCTTTTGTATTTGGTTTTCACCGAGCGCCTCAGTAGGTGGCGTCGTGGCGCCGCAGCAGTGCAAGCGCGCGCAGCGGCGGGGCTGGACTCTGCCGTCTGTAGTGGTCGCTGAGCTCACCTCTTTCCTCCGCCGCCTCCTGCCCTCCGTCACTGGTTACCCTATCCTCTCCATCTTGCACATTTCACTCTTCTCCATCTTCATCCAAATTCAAATAATCCTCGTAGAATTTCTTCCCCTCCTCTTCACTGTAACCTTCCATCAGTTCTTCACTTCTGTCCCCGCACTGTTCCACTTGCGCTCCTTCAAACTCGAAGCTCAGCTCTCTCTCGCCTTCCTCCACGGCGCCACTAGCCCACGATGCCTCCAGGTGGTCCATCTCCTTCTCCATGCGGTCCATGTGGTCCATCTCGGCCTTGAGGATGGCTCTCTCTCTCTCTCTCTCTCTCTCCCTCTCTCTCTCTCTCTCTCATACAAGAAACGTAAGAAAAAATAATGAATGCATTATCTCATTATCTCATATCATTATCTAAATAATGAATACATTATTTTCCATACATGCGATGTATGGAAAAGGAGGAAGAAAATAATGAATAAATAAAAAAAGAAGAAGCATATGATTGTGGAAGTAAACATAAACTAGAAAACAACACAAAATGCAGCAATATAAAAAAGTAACACAAAAAAATAATAAAAAGTGAAAAAAAGGAAACAAATAATGTAAAAAAACAGATGTAGAAACCATTAAAAAGAGAGAAAAAAGAAAAATGAGAGAGAGAGAGAGAGAGAGAGAGAGAGAGAGAGAGAGAGAGAGAGAGAGAGAGAGAGAGAGGCGAGAAGCAAGGGTTGAGCAACACTTAATATGGTGACGGTGATGGCGGTTCGTGCAGGGCGTCTCTCTCTCTCTCTCTCTCTCTCTCTCTCTCTCTCTCTCTCTCTCTCTCTCTCTCTCATCCAACTTCATCCTCTCTACTTCTCTTCGTCTCATTTAAATCTCTTAACAGTTTCCTCCTTAAATATTAATTTCTCTCTCTCTCTCTCTCTCTCTCTCTCTCTCTCTCTCTCTCTCTCTCTCTCTCTCTCTCTCTCTCTCTCTCTCATCCAACTTCATCCTCTCTACTTCTCTTCGTCTCATTTAAATCTCTTAACAGTTTCCTCCTTAAATATTAATTTCTCTCTCTCTCTCTCTCTCTCTCTCTCTCTCTCTCTCTCTCTCTCTCTCTCTCTCTCTCTCTCTCTCTGCGTCACTCCCTCCTCTCCACATCCTTACCTCCTCGTAACACCTCCCAGGCCTCCTCCTCCTCCTCCTCCTCCTCCTCCTCCTCCTCCTCCTCTTCCTCCTCCTCCTATTTCTCCTCCTCCTCTTCCTCCTCCCCCTCTTCCTCTTCCTCCTCCTCGCAACGACTCCCCTGGGACACACTGTTTACAAAAGCAACACCCGCCCCACACACGCCTCGCGAACACCAGATTCCGCGCCACTTAAATTGAAACCTGTTGACGAGCTAATGGTAAGTACGGTGGACAGACGGATGGACAGGCGGGCAGACAGACAGACACGTGCACGCCGGAGAGGAGGAGGAAGAGGAGGATGAGGAGGAAGGAGGAGGAGGAGGAGGAGGAGGAGGAGGAGTTGGCAGGCTTCCATGGTTGACGCTAAATTTCATCAAGACCTCGTGGATAAGAATATGATTATTTTTCTTGTTTTATCTTTTATTTGTTTTTTTTTCTTCACTTTTTTTTTCTCAGGGAGTGTTGGAAGGAGTGAAGGAGGGAGAGGTGGGAGGGATGGTAGCACGTGCATATCTCTCTCTCTCTCTCTCTCTCTCTCTCTCTCTCTCTCTCTCTCTCTCTCTCTCTCTCTCTCTCTCTCTCTCTCTCCTTCTTCTTCTTCTTCTTCTTCTTCTTGTACATTTTTTTTGTTATTCTTTTTCTCTGCCTTTTCAGTTCACATTTTATCAAGATCCCAGTGTGCATAGGAATCTGAGTATTATTTTTATTATTATTCTTGTTCTCTTTTTCATTTTCTTCATTTTTTTACTTAAAGGCACGCGTATATTTCGTATCTCTTCTCTTCTCTTTCTCTCTCTCTCTCTCTCTCTCTCTCTCTCTGTGTGTGTGTGTGTGTGTGTGTGTGTGTGTGTGTGTGTGTGTGTGTGTGTGTGTGTGTGTATTATCCTTTCATCATTTCAAGCCTATTTTTTTGTTAAAGCACTATAATACAACATGACTGCATTATAATTTTTTTACTTAGCGTCACGTACATATGCAACTTTCAACTTTTCCTCTCTATCTCTTCAAGTACAAATATATTTCTTTTTTTCTCTTATCCATATTATTTCAGTCGGGGTCACTCACGCAGATGATTCTTTTTCCATCCTCGACATCTGAAACATTTATGCTTCGCTAGCGTTTGTACGTACATAATTGATATAGCGCAGTTTTCAAGATACATACATAGCAGTTAGCCTCTCTGAAGTAGATGACTCTATTATATTCTTTTATCTAATGTCAAATGGATAAACAAATTTTTTTCTCTCTATGTCTTCAAGATATATATATATATATATATATATATATATATATATATATATATATATATATATATATATATATATATATATATATATATATATATATCCTTCTTTTTTGTTCCTTTTCTTGTCCTTATTATTTCAAAGTCACTCCGGTTGAATTCAACTTCATTTTTTTTTACTTAAGTGTCACGTGTTCATATATTTTTTTTTTTTGTCTTCAAGTATAAATCTTTTCCTCTTTTTATCTCTGCAAGTATGTATTTTTTTTCTTATCCTCGTTATTCAAGTGACCGTCTCTCGCGCATACGTATTCAGTCATGGCCATATAAATTTTTTCCTCTCTGTCTCTTCAAGCATAGATCTTTTTCCTCCCTCTATCTCTGCAAGTACATTTTTTTTCTCATCCTTATTATTCGAGTGACCGTCCCTCCCGCACACACATTCAGTCACGGTGGAGGAGTCGTGCCCTGTTCAGTCACGCTCGACGCGGCGCCTTCAGGACGAGAAGCGTTTTAGTCACGGGGTGCCTTGGATTTCACGCGCTTCATTCCCCATAGCGAGCCGTCCCGAACGTCTCAATTACCGCGT
>NC_087165.1:4231011-4238511 GCF_035594125.1 Scylla paramamosain
TGAGATTCTCTCCTATATTTTGTCCTCCTCCCCTTTAGTCAATCAGGCAGTCATTTAGTCAGTCAGTCTCTCTCTCTCTCTCTCTCTCTCTCTCTCTCTCTCTCTCTCTCTCTCTCTCTCTCTCTCTCTCTCTCTCTCTCTCTCTCTCTCACGGCCTCCAGGACCCACTTTCCCCCTCACTTACACACTTGAATGAGCACACTTCCACAGTCCCACCGTCACAGGACAGCCAGCCACTGTGTCTGTCTGTACAGGGTCGCCGCGTTACCGTTCCGAGCCTTCCCTCACCGCCACCTTTCACTGCTCGTCTTGTTTGACTCTCTAATCTGGCTCGTTTCCTTCACACAACTCTATATGCAGCTATTATACGTATACCCTTCACTCAACACTCTTTTTATTTTTTTTATTATCCTTTTTTGACGTTTCTTTAGAGATTGGTACCTCAGTGGTGTTTTTCCTCGTTCTTTTTTTCCCCTTTTTTTCCCATTTATTTTCTACGTGCTGTTTTCATCAATTAGTAGTTTTGTCATTTAATCGTTCTTCATTATTAACATTCCGATTAATTTTTAGTTACACTTTTTTTTTTGCCAATATTTTTCCTTATTTATTTGTTTGTTTGTCCGTTAGGTTAGTATGGCTGCCTTCACATTTCTCTTGAAGAAAGAGAGGACGAAGAGGAGGAAAAAGAGAGTGAAGAAAAAGGAGAAGCAAAATAAAAATTGTTTCTATCATACATAATGCTTGCTTGCTTACTTGCGCTCTCTCTCTCTCTCTCTCTCTCTCTCTCTCTCTCTCTCTCTCTCTCTCTCTCTCTCTCTCTCTCTCTCTCACGCATAAAACAGTGAACACGCAGCGAACTTGTCAGGACTGAAGAAAGAAATGACGGAGAGAAGCCTTTTTTGACATTCTATCCTGCCCTCTGCTCGTTGAATACGCAAGAACACAAGGGCAGCTGCAAGAAGTCATCAGGGCTACACTTGGCAGCGACGTACAATTACATAAAGCAATCACTAGCAATGTTATCCAATACTATTTTCTGTGCCTTCTGTTTCCACATCCTGCTCTTGTACCTGCACTGCCTTCCCACTCTCTCCTCCCTCTTTCTCTCTCAGTGTCAGAGGACGTCACGTGACCTCAGCAGCGACCCCGTGGCTCCGCTTCCTCCTCCACCTGCGTTCCTCAGGAGAAGGAGGAAGAGGAATACACAGGAATACAAAGGAAAGAACAGACAGCAACAGCCCTACTGGGCCTAACGCGGTTGTCTGTGTGATTATGCTTCCACTATATACTCGTATTCTATGAGTTAAAGGCAAAAGGGGAAAAAAAAAAATTCAAGAAAGCACAGAGGGAGAAAGAGTTATGGAATGTGATAGGAAAGATTGAAAGAGAAACATGCTGCTCTATATATCTATTTCTAAAAAAGAAAAGAAAAAAAAACTTGAGAATTTATGCAGGAGCCAAGTACGTTATTTGAGGGGTTAATGCGAGGTGCTTGTCTAACCTGTGTTAAAAAGTTTCTATCGTGTTACTATTTACGGCATGTGCTGGGAGAGAGTTTTGAATGTTAAAATTCTATTAAAAATTAGTGTTTTAGCTTCATCTGTTCTGAATTTTACCTGTTATTTCGAGTGGTGTTGGTTCTATCAGTGATTAGATAGTTGTTTATGTTATCAAAGCCGCGAAACATTTAAGATATCTCTATTAAGTGCCCTCGCATCCTTCGCTTCCCTAGACTGAACAAGCTGAGCTCCCTCAAACACTCCTCATGTGGTTTGTTTCACAGTCGTGGGATAATCTTGGTAACTTTTCTTTATACTCTCTCCAGCTTGTCTATATCTTTCCTGTAACAGGGTGACCAGAACTGAACGCAGTATTCAAGACGAGGTAGGACAAGCGCATTAAACAAAATGAGAATTGCACTTTCTGACTTGAATTCAAAGGTCCTACCAACAAACCCAAATGATTTATTCGCTGTTTTAACTATTTCCGAGCAGTGTTTACTCGATTTAAGGTCTGAGGTAACCGTAACACCTAAGTCTTTCTCTTCATTTACCTTGACAAGCTCGGACCCGTTCATTGAGTAATTTACACGATCATTATTAATCCCTATGTGCGACACTTTACATTTATAGGAGGAGGAGGAGGAGGAGGAGGAGGAGGAGGAGGAGGAGGAGGAAGAAGAGAAGGAGAAGGAGAAGGAGGAGAAGGAGAAGAAGAAGAAGAAGAAGAAGAAGAAGAAGAAGAAGAAGAAGAAGAAGAAGGAGAAGAAGAAGAAGAAGAAATGATGATGATGATTATATATTTCGCAATCTATACCTAGTTTTTTTTGGGGGGGGGATCATTTTACCGCACGATATGATTTGCAATTTGGGAATATTGCTTTGCTCTTCTATCTTGACATTTCTCCCTCTAGAAAAGAAAAAAAGCTGCAAGAATCCGCCTGGCGTACACGTGGCAGTCCCTGTACGAAACAAGCCCACCTACTTCCGCCTATCATCCTCATCGGTAAATCTGTCTAATCCTCTTTAAAAGCTCCTTGATGTCTATCTTATCTAGTTCGCCATATTTAAGTAACAAAATGAATGACATTTTTACTCTTGTAAATATATATATATATATATATATATATATATATATATATATATATATATATATATATATATATATATATATATATATATATATATATATATATATATATATATATATATATATATATATATATATATATATATATATATATATATAATACAAACGAACCATGCAAATATAATTCTTGTTTTTACGATCCATTTATGATTAAGTAGAGAAGGAGGAGGAGGAGGAGGAGGAGGAGGAGGAGGAGGAGGCACTGCATAAAAGAAAAGAACCAGGAAAGTAAAGATGTATAACAAAGAACGACGAGGGCATAATAACAACACACACACACACACACACACACACACACACACACATACACATCGTCTTTCCAGTACAGTGAGCAACAACACCAGAAGGGAACAGGGCGGAGAAAGTGGGAAGTACTATAACACGTAATTAGGAATATAATAATGTTTTGAAATATGTAACAAAGTAACAGTCGTCAGTTCGCATCATTAACGACCATCCGTGGTGACTTACTGTGCCGGTGGTTGGCTGTTGCAAATGTTACTAGAGTTTTTTTTTTTTTTTTTTTTGTCTGGCAATATAACACTTTCATTTATTTTCCCTTCCCGTTATCTTATGGTGCATTTAACATTACCATCAGTTTCCTCTTTTGGCCTGTCTTCATTAATTTTCTCTCTTTATCCTTGTTGGTTCCTTTTTCTTTTTTCTTTTTTCTTTCGACATTTTGTTTTGCACATTCATTACACTTTAATTTATCTCCACGTACTCTGTTACACGTTATACTTCCTTTAACATTATCATCAGTTTCCTCTTTTGGTCTGTCTTCATTTCTCATTTTATTCCTTTTTTTTGTTTCTTTCGACGTTTCGTTTTTCTTTTGTCTCATCTTCCCGCTTTACATATCCATTACGCTTTCTTTATCATCACATACTCTGTTATCTTGTGTTACATTTTATATTATCATTAATTTCCTCTTTTGGTCTGTCTTCACTTCTCTCTTTATTCCCTTTTTTTTCGACGTTTTATTTCTCTTTTGTCTCACCTTCTTGTTTCAAACGTTGATTTTCTCCCTCAAATGTTGCGAGCATATCTTTTATTTTAACGAGGTAGAGTACTGTACTTATTGCATAATTTCTCTCTCTCTCTCTCTCTCTCTCTCTCTCTCTCTCTCTCTCTCTCTCTCTCTCCTTGCTTTTATGTTTTTTTCTACCTCTTGCTTCTCCATTCATCTTCTTTCATTAATAAAATCCAGCAATTATTCTTTCATCATTCAATATTCCAATTTAAGATTATGTATCTTCTCTATTATCTTGTCTTTCCTCCTCCTCCTCTTCATCCTTCACCATTCTTATCTCTTTCTTCCCCACTAATCATCTTTCACATTCATTACAATCCACTACTTCCTTCATCATTTAATATTTCAACGCTAGGTTATTCATCTTCTCTTTTACTACCTAATCTCCCTTACCTTCTTCCCCTCCTCTTCACCCTTCTTACCTATTACTTCCCCATTCATCCTCTTTCGCTAATACAATCCATTACTTCCTTCATCCTTCAATATTTCAGGTTATCCATCTTATTCTCCAATACCCAATATGCCTTTCCTTTTCCTCCTCCTTCACCTTCCTTACCTCTACTTAACTAATCCTTTCCCTAACACCACTTCCTTCACCATTCAGTTCATTCAATTATCCATCTCCCTTTCCCCTCCTCGCCCTCACCCTCCTTTCCCTTTCTCTCCCTAAATATCCCTCTTCCCTCTTTAAGTGTCCCTTTGTTAGCGTGCAGATCCCCACTCCATCCCCCCCCAACGACCACGACCCTCTCTGTGGCTCCCAAGACGCCCCCGCAGCAGTTGTCTCCCCAGCAGCTGCGTTGCCCCCTCGTCCCCTCGGCCACACTCCTGGGAACGCCCTGTCCACGTGTTGTTCCTCGTAAACACGCCACGCTCACAACACCTTCCGTCGGGGGAGTGATGGTGATGATGGTGATGGTGGTGGTGATGAGGAGGAGGAGGAGGAAGAGGAGGATAAGATAGGAAACAGAGGACGTGAAGAAAAACAAGAAAGGAGGAGGAGAATGAAGAGTAGAGATAGAGGATGAGGTGGAGGTGGAGGAGGAGGGGAAGGATTTAGGAAGAAAATAAAGGAAATAAAGGAGAAAGCTGCTACAGACACACACTACGTAGTATATCACACGACTTGTATTCCGCTCCTTAAACTTGTACAGCGGCAACAGTGGAGGCGTGAGGCAAGGCTTAGAGGGCTGTACTTACACTTCGAACTATCACACTATTACACGCCTACCGAGCACGCCCACAGGCAGTCATGGACACGCCGCCGAGACAATTGTTGATAGCCGTATAACTGAATCTAGCCACCACGTGCCACCGACGCCTCCCTTCTACCGTTATGACAGAAAAAAACAATATTACCTAGGGCTGTATTCTGAAACGCTTAGCTCTCTCACCACGACTGTTTTTAAAGCCCTTGGAGATGATTGGCCGCGCTCTCATGAATATTTTTCCTGTTGATACTGTGGAAATCTTGTTAATCTATATCACTCGCACCGTAAAACCACCCTTAGAAATCCGTGTAAGTTCAAGTGTAGAGTCTTTTGAATGTAGGGTAAGTGGACTGCAGTGTAAAGTGTCAGAACATGGTCTTTACTAGCCACGTCTCGGAAAAGAATGACAAAAACGAGTCTTATCACTACAAAACGAATTTCACTTCAGTATGTTCAGTAAGTAAAATTTTCAACGGGGATATTTTTTCTTTGATGTAGTAAAGTAATAATATTGATGGTACTGGCTCACTACAAAACCTATCCCGCTTTAGTATGTTTAAGAAGCAGAAATTTTACTGATATATTTTTTTTCTATGATATATAAGGTGTTTGATGGTACCACCTGGTTGTCTTACGGTTCTCATCACCTGTTCCGAGACAGACACCGCTGCTCAGTACACTTGGCTGCCCCTCTCCCGCCACGCCATTCATCCCTTCACTACTCTGTGTATGCGGCCTCTCCTCAAGCTTAATTCAGTTGCCAGGTGCAAGTCTACAGTGTACTTAGCCATTTCGCAGTTAGACAGATTTTTCTCCATCAATACTACAACTTTTTTGGACACTGTTTTCGTGCTAAGCTCTCGCAAATATTTCTGTAGCGTAAAAGGCGAAATTATTAACCTTCTGTTTTCTCTCTTTTCTATCTTGTGTCTTCATATGAACAAGTTTTACAGTGACAGGAAGGTTAACATCTGTGGAAGTAGAAAAAGAAAAGGTACTGAAATGGGTAGGATTATTATTATTATTATTATTATTATTATTATTATTATTATTACAGCCATCCCTACTTTTACCTTCAGTAAGTAAAACTGAGCAGGGTTACTCAAATAAAGCAACGTGTCACGAACAGTCAAAAACTGAGTAAAAAAAAAAAAACACCTTAATTAACATTCATGACTACGGCTTCAAGTGTGCGGATGAGGAGACTTGCCTTGTGCGTATTTCCACCTGATATCTCAACCCGGCAGAGACACAGCCGAGGCCAATGCAGGACTCCGCGCCAAGCCAACTAACACCACTAAAATCACCTCCACTCTTACCCTCGCCGCCACTACTAACCATACCAGCGCCGCCACCAACACCAAAACCACCGCCAGCACCAACTACTCCCTTCCTCTCCACTAGATTCCCACCTCCTCGCCCATTCCTTCCCCAGAAACACCGGCAGAAACACACCATTTCAACACTACATGTCCTCGTGCTCTTCTGTCCCACCCACTACCTTTCCACGGCCCATCCCCGGCAGCGACGCAGCAGTACCACACATCGCCTAACTCTTCCTCTCCTCACCTCCCTCCCTCTCCCTTCAGTCCCCCAAGCTCCCGGACGGCTCTCCCTCTCTCCCTCTCTCTCTCTCTCTCTCTCCCAGCGGACACCGTCATAACAACAGAAAGACGAGTGGCATTTCAGGAAGTCTATGGTACAGGGGCTACAGAATGCAAACACTGACATTCCTATTTCGCGTTTCTCTCTACTCTTTCGTTCAGTTTCCTCTACCTATTCTCTCTCTCTCTCTCTCTCTCTCTCTCTCTCTCTCTCTCTCTCTCTCTCTCTCTCTCTCTCTCTCTTTTGTCTATGTACCCTCGACTTCTCTCTCTCTCTCTTTCTCTATTTGCTTCTATTTGCTTCCTTGCTCCAGCCGCTCCCTTTCCTCTTAACCAACGATTAGGAGGACAACCCAAGGAATTTGTGCTGATTGAAGGGAAGCCGTGGTGCTGAAGCTGCCTGAATTAAACGCGGTCGCTTTGTTGCGCTGTGGTACGAGAGAGAGAGAGAGAGAGAGAGAGAGAGAGAGAGAGAGAGAGAGAGAGAGAGAGAGAGAGAGAGAGAGAGAGAGAGTACAAGTAAATAAAACGAAGGAAAAATAGCAGATAAGGATCTTCACTGACTCAACTGTTAGTGTTTGAGTAGAACAGAATCTCTCCCTCTCCCCTCTACGTCTCTTCTCGTCATAACAACAAATAGACAAACATGCAGAAGTACACAGTGTTCCTTTTCGTTTTCCTCTGTGCGTTAATCGTCTTTTACAGCACGCAGGGACAAGAGACACACAAACTCTCCCCGTGTCTCAGAGATGGCTGGCTCATTGCACACATACATTGTACGTACACAATATTGTAAGAAATGGAAGAGTTGCCAGATCTTTAAAGAAATGCCTCGCTTCACACGACTTTCTACAAGTACTCTGTCTCATCAGTTTTCCGCCCACCGTAAAGCAAGAGTTCACCAGTATTTTCAGTCTTTCATAATTTTAACTGGCAGACCGGAACTCCCTGTCTGTTTCTGCACTTCTTCCTGCCTGTCACTTAAACTGTTTCAAGTGGGAAG
>NC_087165.1:4243511-4256011 GCF_035594125.1 Scylla paramamosain
ATATACCAAGAACTGACACACCACACATTCCCACACACACACACACACACACACACACACACACACACACACAAAAAAAAAAAAAAAAAAAGCTAAAAAAAAAATACCCTTCCCACTTCCCACCAAATATTAATAAGTTACTGCCAGCCAAAAATAATACAAGAGTCATTGGCAAAAAAATGTCGCGGCCAACCATTGGGTGTGGCCGTGCGAGGCAGGGCGGCTCCTCCCCAGCCCTTCAGTAAACAATACAATGCACTTGCCTGAGTCTCCAAATTCTACTCCCCCCTGTTCTCCTTAACCTCTGCCCGGACACCTCCTCCTCCTCCTCTCTCTCTCTCTCTCTCTCTCTCTGTCTCTCTCTCTCTCTCTCTCTCTCTCTCTCTCTCTCTCTCTCTCTCTCTCTCTCTCTCTCTCTCTCCCTGGACGAGCTGGCGGAGGGAAGACAAGAGGGAAAGGACAAACTGTGATGCTGAGGCAAACCTGGCGGCTGGAAATGGAAGATACGGGCAGATGTGTGTGTGTGTGTGTGTGTGTGTGTGTGTGTGTGTGTGTGTGTGTGTGTGTGTGTGTGTGTGTGTGTGTGTGTGTGTGTGTGTGTGTGTGTGTGTGTGTGTGTGTGTGTGTGTGTGTGTGTTGGTGTGTGTGTGTTGGTGTGCACTGAGGGAGGACTGGTTAGTGCTGAGTTAGGAATTAAGGCTAAGGAACCAGAGAGAGAGAGAGAGAGAGAGAGAGAGAGAGAGAGAGAGAGAGAGAGAGAGAGAGAGAGAGAGAGAGAGAGAGAGAGATTCAAACAGACAGACTGATAGATTGATAGGTGCACGAACAAACAGATAGACAGGCAGGCTAACAGACATACAAAGAGACAAGACAGACCGACTGACTGGCAAATAGACAAACTTTCAGACAAACAGGTAGACAGGAGATATACATACATACATACATACAGACAGGCAGACAAACAGACAAACAGGTTGATAAACAGACAGAAAATCAGAGACAGAAACAGAAAATAATAAATGCAGACAGAGCCGGACACTTTCATACATACATACATTTAAACCAACTGATAGACGCATGACGGGATGACAGACATACAGATAAACAAACACACATTCAGAGACGGACAGACAGGTAAATTCAGGCAAACTGAAAATACAAAAACTCAGTCGAATATCTGTTCAAAGGAGACCAGAACAAACATTTGGAGGGAAGAGGTAATGATGCCTTAGCGAAACACATCAGGCGGAAGAATGTGAGTGACAGGAACACTCTGATACTTAATGAAGCAAGAAATATAACGATAAATTTTGCATGACACGCTGATATTACATTAAGAAAAATAAATGGATAACTGGAAAGAGAAGAGGGGAAATATTTGTAAAATGCAATATAATAAAAATAGCAACAACAATGCAACAACAACAACAACAACAACAACAACAACAACAAGCAAACAATAGCAATAGCAATAACAATAATAATAATAATAATAATAATAATAATAATAATAATAATAATAATAATAATAATAATCATCATCATAATAATAATAGTAACTTTAATAATAGTAACTGTAATACTACTACTACTACTACTACTGCTACTACTACTACTACTTATAATAATAATAATAATAATAACACACCACGAATCATGACTTTTAATCAGCAAGTATCTCGTCAACAAACAAACGAAAACAAACAGACAAGCATATACAATAAACAAACACATAAAACAGATAAACCAGTACTACAAATAAAAAAGAGATAAATAAATAAACAGAAGAGCAGGAGACTAGAACTGAATTAACACACACACACACACACACACACACACACACACACACACACACACACACACACACACACACTATTTGCCTCATTCATATTTACTCACACAAAACACGTCACTCATTCCGTCAGTCTCTCACACCCTCCCCCTCCCCCTCCTCCTCCTCCTCTTCCTCCTCCTCCTCCATACCTCTCTTGTACTACTGATCACTCATGTGGCGGATGATCACATATCACGGTGGAGTAGCCATCAGCTGGTGGAGAGGGAGAGGGAGAGTGAGAGGGAATGGAGGGCGTGAGAGATGGGAGACACAGGTTTAGAGAGAGGGAGAGAGGGAAAGGAAAGGAGATGAGCAGTCTCTCTCTCTCTCTCTCTCTCTCTCTCTCTCTCTCTCTCTCTCTCTCTCTCTCTCTCTCTCTCTCTCTCTCTCTCTCTCTCTCTCTCTGTGTGTGTGTGTGTGTGTGTGTGTGTGTGTGTGTGTGTGTGTGTGTGTGTGTGTGTGTGTGTGTGTGTTTTATTCATTTAATTTCTCTCGTCTTATCTTTTGTTTTTATACGTTCTACAATTCTCTCTCTCTCTCTCTCTCTCTCTCTCTCTCTCTCTCTCTCTCTCTCTCTCTCTCTCTCTCTCTCTACTACTACTACTACTACTACTACGTTACCTGCAATAAATTCTCCACATAAAGCTACCCTCACCATCCCTACCTACATAATCATAATTTCCTCTCAGATTCCCAAAATTATCTACACCCATAGCTTTCCCTTTATGCCTCTAACTCCCCCTCCCTCTCCCTCTCTCTCCTTCCCTCTCCCTCTCCCTCTCTCTCTCCCTCCATCTCTGCAGCACAAACACCACCACACGCCATCACTCGCTGCAACTTCTCACTATTACCGTCACGTGCCTTTGAGTTATGCTGTCTCTATGGTAGTGGTGGTGGTGATGGTGGTGGTGGTCTGCCTCGCCTGTCTGCCAGCCTTACTACAGCTACTGATGCTGCTACTACTGGTGGTGGTGGTGGTGGTGGTGGTGGTGGTGGTGGTGGTGGTGGTGGTGCTATATGCTTGGTTTAGATAGGTTTCTACTTGTCGTGATGGATGTGGTATAGTAGTGATGGTGGTAGTAGTAGTAGTAGTAGTAGAAGTAGTAGTAGTAGTAGTAGTAGTAGTAGTAGTAGTAGTAGTAGTAGTAGTAGTAGTAGTTGTTGTTGTTGTTGTTGTTGTTGTTGTTGTTGTTGTTGTTGTTGTTGTTGTTGTTGTTGTTGTTGTTGTTGTTGTTGTTGTTGTTGTTGTTGTTGTTGCTGTTGTTGTTGCTGTAGTTGTTGTTGTTGCTGTAGTAGTAGTAGTAGTAGTAGTAGTAGTAGTAGTAGTAGTAGTAGTAGTAGTAGTAGTAGTAGTAGTTGTTGTTGTTGTTGTTGTTATTGTTGTAAAAATGCTGGTTAAGGCTTGTGAAATCGTGCTTTATGATAGTTTTTTTTGTAACAATACATCATCATCATCATCATCATCAGTAGTACCTAGCAGTAACTGTAATAGTACTCGAGCAGCAGCTGCACCACTAACCGTATCAGCATTAGTTGGCGCAGAAATACCAGTAAACCCTAACCTTTAATCCTTCATTTGGTAACACTACGCACTACAGTATACACCACAACAACACACACACACACACACACACACACACACACCAACCCAACACAATACAACACAAACCAGTCGTCCTTTTCCCAGCCCTTCTCAACACCCTCAATGCTTCACGAATCAAAGACACACGACAATGGGAAAGATCTAACAAGTGCACGTGGGGGCGTATAAAGGGTTACTATTACTTATTCTCTTAATTCAACGCCAATTTGTCTCCGTCTCCCTGCTTCTGTCTCGATCTCCGCCGCGGCTGCCAGAGTTCTCAGTCACCGCCTCTTTTCATTATCGGCTCCCTGTCAGCGTGTTTTTGCCTCCGCCATTCCCTGCTGCACACTCTCTTCCCCTTGTCACTGTCCCCGGTAATCACCCCGCGTCACATTTGCTCTCTCTCTCTCTCTCTCTCTCTCTCTCTCTCTCTCTCTCTCTCTCTCTCTCTCTCTCTCTCTCTCTCTCTCTCTCTCTCTGCGACTCATCCCTTGCCTTCATTTTTCCTCTCAACAATCCATAGTTTCTCCATTTTCTTCTACACAAGGCACGCGTTGTGAGAGAGAGAGAGAGAGAGAGAGAGAGAGAGAGAGAGAGAGAGAGAGAGAGAGAGAGAGAGAGAGAGAGAGAGAGACACCAAAAGGAAGGGAGAATCAACCATCCTCCACCACACTACAAGTGCTCTCTCTCTCTCTCTCTCTCTCTCTCTCTCTCTCTCTCTCTCTCTCTCTCTCTCTCTCTCTCTCTCTGTCCCCTTGCTCTCTATCCCACCTCCTCCTGGACGCCGCCGCCGCCGCCGCCGCCTCCCTCCGTCCCCTCAGCCAGTCGATGCAAAGAGGGGAAAAATCAAGGCCTGCCTAGAACCGGCGAATCTCAGGTTATTGTGGGTTTATTGCTGGTAAATGCGAGGCAATGGAGCGAGGGACACGGCTGTAATTGGAACCCGGGCAAATGAAAAATCAACTTCCATCATTACAACTTACAACAGATTGCCACCGGCCTGAGCAGGCAGAGCCGAGGGGGCCGAACGCTCCCTCTCATCTCGCGCGCAACTTTGGCACTAACGTCGCCAGGGAGAGAGGGTCGCTTTGATGGCCGGCTTCCAGCACCCGGCCTGCGCCCCTGACCCGCGACACTGTTAGGCTGATGTATAGCGCGCCTGGCATTCCTCACTTGATGGGCAGTTCGGTCGAGTTGACTCCGCTCCAGTTTACACCACGGCCGGACGGACCCCCCACAACTCCGGCCCGATGACGCCCCGAAAAGGCTCTTGAAACTTGGCTCGCCCTTGTGGATGGACCGACAGCGTCACAGCCTCGCGTTTTTCAAGAGGGGCGAAGCGAAGCAGGCGAAGGGCGAGGGTCCGTGTGTGTGTGTGTGTGTGTGTGTGTGTGTGTGTGTGTGTGTGTGTGTGTGTGTCGCGTCAAGAGAGAGTGTAGAAATTAACTAATGGAGTGATTTGATATTAGCTAATACACACACACACACACACACACACACACACACACACACACACACACACACACACATACACAAGAATGAAGGAAGGAAGGAAGGAAGGAAGGAAGGAAGGAAGAAAGAGTACGTTACACAACAACAAAGAAAAAAAACAATGGTGCTAAGATGCTGGAAGGCGTGAGGGGGGAGGGACAGGAGACAAGGAGTGAACGGCGCGGCACGGGAGCTACAGAAGACAAAGAAAACCATGGACGCAGTGAAGGAAGAACGGGCGGAAAGAGAGAGAGAGAGAGAGAGAGAGAGAGAGAGAGAGAGAGAGAGAGAGAGAGAGAGAGAGAGAGAGAGAGAGAGGGTCGCTGGCTGGCTGGTACAGAGGCGATGAGAGCAGAGTAGTGGCGGCGGAGAGACAGGTCGTAGCTACACCATGGCATACTTGATTAGATTGGAAGGCTGGCTGGCTGGCTGGCTGGCTGGCTGGATGGCAATACTACTGGACTGCCCTTCCCTGCACAAAAAAAAACCTAAAAACCCCCTAAAAACACACTCTTCTCATCCTCACCTACCCTCGTATTCCACCAACACCTTCTAATACTACTACTACTGTTACTACTACTACTACTACTCCTCCGCCTCCGCCAACTCCTCTTTGCCCCCTCACCCAGGCAGCCGACTATGAAAAGACGAGCGGCAGCGTGGAATCACTCAACGCTCCCCTCGCCTTTGTAAGGGGTCGACACGCCGGGGCCGCAGCATCCATCATGGGCGGCGGGAGCATTGCGGGGGAACACACCCATTTTGTACACACACAGCCTCCCCTCAAGTGGATAATTGGAATTGAGAGTCAAGTGTGGTGCTATCTGGTGCGAGAGAGAGAGGAGGAGGAGGAGGAAGGAAGAGGAGGACAAGGAGGATCATGGGGGGAGTAAGTGCAGGAGGTGAGAGGAGGATGGGAAGAGAGGAGAGTGAGAATGAGGAAGGCGACGATGAGGAGGAAAATATGCATGGAAACGAGGACACAGATGAAGATGATGTGTAAGAGGAAGATGAGCGGGGAAAGTGAAGGCGAGGACAAAGACACGGTGAGATGAGGATGAAAAGCAGGGAGAGGGGGAAAAATTGAACGGCGAGAACAAGAAGAAGGGAGATGAAGGAAAGGAGAAGGTGTCAATGAGAGTGCAGGAGGAGGAGTAAGAGGAGCAAAGAAGAGAAGGGAGGAAAGTAATTGGTGACTCAAAGTAGCGACGACAGAAAAAAAAAAACTTGTCCAAAACTTCTCAGGAAAAGTATCATAAGACATTAGAAGAAAGTGTATAATAGCAAATACCTTTCAATAGTTTAGTCTCACCGACGCAAACCAATGCATTTTCGTACCACCCTTCACTTTCATGTACAATCGTCAAAAAAAAAAAACGAAAAAAAAAACGAAGACTTTAATTAACGCACTAACCAATACGAAACAATAAAAGACAACGTGGAAAAAAAAAACATCCATGCGACACATCACCACTTGCATGCGTTTCACTCACTCCTACGTAGCTTATCGCCCAGCTGGTGTTCGATATATATATATATATTTTTTTTTTGATGACTGTACAAGAAACAACGGTTAGGATGTCCGTCCCTCACTAAGCAAGCAAGCAAGCACTCAGGAAAGACAAAACAGGAGGAAAATGAATGTACTACACAACCAACAGAAAAAGGAAAAAAAAAAGTCTTACATTATTTTTTCCTCTCCCTCCTCCTCCTCCTCCTCCTCGCCACCACCATCAGGAGGAGGAGGAGGAGGAGGAGGAGGCACTTCATCACCACCACACTGCATCGCCACTCCATCACGGCCCCACCACACCACACCACACCGCACCACCACCACCACCACCACTTGCCACTTGCCACTACACTGCATCACTCTCGCAACAGACAATCACTTATCTGTTTTCTCGTTACCACAGCTTTTTTTCCCCTCCCTCTCTCTCTCTCTCTCTCTCTCTCTCTCTCTCTCTCTCTCTCTCTCTCTCTCTCTCTCTCTCTCTTTCACCAGCTGTTAAGTCTTCGCATTTTCCGCGTGTCCAGTTTCCAGCCTCATCGTTATTCAGGGAGGCTGGCCTATTTGTCTTCCTCTGGCCTAATACCCCCTCGCCTCGGTCAACCCGGATTGGAGGACGACGAGAGAGAGAGAGGGGAGAGAGAGAGAGAGAGGCGCCAGGGAAGGGGGAGTGACAAGGACAAAGGACACGAGAGGCAGAACGTGTTGGTGTTGCTAGAAGAGGAGGAAGAGGAGGAGGAGGAGGAGGTGGTGGTGGTAAAAGCGAAAGGAGTGTAGATGGAGGAGCTGGAAGGAATGAAACACAGGAGGTGGTGCTGGTGGTGGTGGAAGTAGAGGACGTGAGAAACTGCAGATGGAAATGGAGGAGGAAGGAATGAAGAGGGGAAACAAGAGGAGGATGAGGAAGAAGAGGAAGAGAAAGAGGAGGAGAGAGGTTGTTGTTGTTGCTGCTGTTGCTGGTCGTGGTGGTGGTGGTGGTGGTGGTGGTGGTGGTGGTGGGAAGGAAAGAGAACGGTAAAGGAAAAGACAAGGAAGATGAAGAGGAAGTGAAGAAGAAAAAAGAAAAAGAGAGGAAGGAAGGAGAACGAGAAAGGAAGAGATAAGGAAGATGAGGAGGAAGTGAAGAAAAAAAGAAAAGGAAAGGATTACAATAACGAAACAAGAAAAAAAATGAAAAACATCTTTAGTGTATGAAGGATAAAGAGAAAAATGCAAATAAACTTTTTTTTTTCTGCATGTATGAGAAAGAAAGTGATGCAGTTATTCAAGCAGACTAATTCCTAGTGCAGCTCTCTCTCAACACCACCACCAGCACCACCACTACCCCCACCACCATCACCACATGAATGATATGCCCGTCCATATTAAAATCTCATGCCGAAAAGAAAAGAAAAATAAATAAATAAATAAATAAAAAAAATAAGAAATAAAGCACGCCTATAAATCACTGAAAATACGTTAGCAGTTGAATCAGAAAGCCTTATTCCCTTCCTAGCTACTGCTTAAGAATATAGTACAAAGACTTATCCTAACCTTTTGTGCTTACATCTATCACCTGCCCGTGTCTTCCAGTCACAGAACGGGTGAAAAGGAAGCAAAGAGCACAAGGACAGTGTTTAGCGCGACCTCTGTAAGCAAGAAAGAAATGCTGGACAATAGAAGAAAAACATTTTATATTTTTGATCAATAGCAGTGGATAAGAATTAATTGAGATGCAAAATAATACATCTAAATGTCTAAGTAGCAAAATATAACTAGTAGCTCAAGTGATCCCATACGTGCACGGACAGAAATAAATAGATAGATGAACAGATAGATGGGTAGATAAATAAATAAACAAATGAACAAATAAATCACGCAATTTAAACCCACGGGAACAAAAAATTCACTGTAAGAAGTCGGCATCTACTTTTACACACACATACACACACACACACACTAAAAATCCTCACCACCTCCAGAAAACACCATCATGCGGAAACCAGAAACACACACACACACACACACACACACACACACACACACACACACACACACACACACAAAACCCTGCTACGTGTACGTACGTATGTATCTACTGTACTATCTCCTCGCATCCTCTTTACCATCCAACCACTCACTCACTCACTCCTCCTCCTCCTCCTCCTCCTCTTACAAACACTACCGCGAACATCCACTCGGCGCGCCTTCCACCCACCAGCTTTCCTTCGTCAGCGTCAGTCCGCGTAAATCGCCGGCGAGTACCGCTTAAAAGGGAGACACCCACCCACTCGGAAAACGGCACTTGCCAAACAACCGTGCATTCCCGCCAGACCACTTTCGGCGCCGCTGTTAATTACACTAATGAGAGAAAACCTACAGGGCGGGACGGCACGCAAAGTTTCCGTCATAGCTTAGCGGGTTAGTGTTGCGTGCTGTGTGTTGCGTTGTGTTGTGTTGTGTTGGTTGTGTTGTGTTGTGTTGTGTTGGGCTGGGCTGGGTTGGGTAAGGTTGGGTTGGGTTGGGTTGGGTTGGATTAGGTTGAGTTGTATTATGTTGTGTTGCGTTGTGTTGTGTTGTGTTGGTAGTGAAGGGGACGAAGTTCGCTTGTATGTATGAAGACAAAGGAGTAAATAAGGAATGGGTAGATAAAGTATAAAAGGAAATAAGAGAAAATATTAAAGATAGAAAAAAAATAGACCAAAATAAGTGAATAAATTAATGGATAAAAGACAAAGAAAAGGAGACTTGTCAAATAGAAATATTATGGATAAATAGAAAAAAAATGCACTAGGGAGAAATAATCAGAAAACGGATAAAGGAAAGGAAATAAAAACGAAAAAAAATATTAAAGATGGATAAAGGAAAGGAAATAAATAAAAAAAAAATATATACGAGTATATATATACATGGATAAAGAAAAGAAATACACAGAATAATACTAGAAAAGGATAAGAGGACGATGTGCACGAAGGAAAATATTTATCTATGCAGTTATGTATACTTTTTTTTTGTAGGAGGGGCACTGGCCAAGGGCAACTACAATAAAAAATAAAAAAAAAATGCCCACTGAGATGCCCCAGTCCCATAAAAGGGTCCAAAGCGGTAGTCAGAAATTGAAGGATAAGTGTCTTGAAGGTGGAAATACAGAAGCAGGCAGGGAGTTCCAGAGTTTACCAGAGAAAGGGAAAGGGTGAGATTGAGAATACTGGTTAACTCTTGTATTAGAGAGGTGGACAGAATAGGGGTGAGAGAAAGAAGAAAGTTTTGTGCAGCGAGGCCGCGGAGAGGAGGGAGGCATGCAGTTAGCAAGATCAGAAGAGCAGTTAGCATGAAAATAGCGGTAGAAGACAGCTAGAGATGCAACATTGCGGCGATGAGAGAGAGGCTGAAGACAGTCAGTTAGAGGAGAGGAGTTGACGAGACGAAAAGCTTTGATTCCACCCCGTCTAGAAGAGCGGTATGAATGGAACTCCCCAGACATGTGAAGCATACTCCATACATGAACGGATAAGGCCCTTGTACAGAGTTAGCAGCTGGAAGGGGGGGGGGGGGGAGAATGAGAAAAAATGAACAAGTCATGAAATTCTCTCTCTCTCTCTCTCTCTCTCTCTCTCTCTCTCTCTCTCTCTCTCTCTCTCTCTCTCTCTCTCTTAGTATCAACTTATTTTTTGTAACTTCGAATACAAAAAAAAATAAATGGAAATAGAACAAAAAACAATAAATCTCTCTAAATCGTACGTAGCATAACACAACAACAACATCTCTCTCTCTCTCTCTCTCTCTCTCTCTCTCTCTCTCTCTCTCTCTCTCTCTCTCTCTCTCTCTCTCTCTCTCTCTCTCTCTCTCTCTCTCTAATGAGCCCTTACCACCTGGATAACGAGAGCACATCAAAACAACCACACCAAACAGATTCAAGTCAACAATTACTGACCCTCAACTCTAATCTCTCCCTCTCCCTCTCCCTCTCTCTCTCTCTGTCCCTCTCCCTCTCTCTGCCTCCCCCCCCTCACAAGCACCCACTCCCATTTAATTACACTGAAACATTCCGCATTTAACATGGACAAGGAAACTTTCACCCTACCCCCCTTTCTCCCCCTTTTCCTCTCTCTCTCTCTCTCTCTCTCTCTCTCTCTCTCTCTCTCTCTCTCTCTCTCTTCCTTTTATCTTCTTTTCCCTACTTCTCTGTTTCATTTTCTTTCTCCTTTTCTCCCTTCTTCATCCCGGTCCACTATTTCCCTCCCTCTTTCACTCTTTCCTGTACTTCCCTTACTTTCTCCTACCATTCCCTCTTCTTCTCTTTCTTTCCCTTATCTTCTCCCCTCCAACGCTGTCCCTTTAATTTCTTTTTTCCTTTTCCTCCTCCTTTTTCTTCCTCTGTCTTTATCTACTCTCCCTCTTTCTACCACCGTTCCCTTTCTCCCCATTCTTCTCTCTCCCCACGTCTGTCCCATACCTCTCCCCCTTTTCACTTCTTCCCTGCCTCTCTTTCTTTCCCTTATCTTCCGTCCTTCACCCCGTCCCTTCTTTTCCTCCTTTTCCTTCCTCTGTTGTCGCCTATACTCTCTCTCTCTCTCTCTCTCTCTCTCTCTCTCTCTCTCTCTCTCTCTCTCTCTCTCTCTCTCTCTCTCTCTCTCTCTCTCTCTCTCTCTCTCGTTCCTACACATCGCCTATGATTCTCCCTCCCCCCTCTTTCTCTTCTACCCTATCTCTCCCTCTCTACTTCTCCCCCCCTTACCTCTACACCCTGCCTTTCCCTCCCTGTCTCTTATGGCGCGGTGGAGCACAGGTAGAAACGGGCACGTATACCTGCAACGGCATAGCTAATTAACCCTTTAGGTGTGATTATTACCTGGGGTCACCTGCCGCCTCCCTCCCCCGGGGCGCGCCGTGGCCGGGAAAAGTATTCGCTGCCAGTTCATCTCGCTATAAAAATTCATTTGCCAATTAAACTCTCAATGTAAAGCCATCTTTCTAAATGAAGCCGCGTTACCCCGCCACCCGCCCCTCTGCTTTTAGGATAATTATACCTTAATGGAATCGATTTAATGTGGTGTTGCGATGCTGGTGGTGGTGGTGGTGGTGGTGGTGGGGGGGGAAGTGGGTGTAGTGGTTATTCTTGATGTTCCTGGTGATGCTGATGCTGATGGTGGTGGTGGTAGTGGTGGTGGTGGTGGTGGTGGTGGTTTTTCCCTATCATCACCTTTGTCACTACCACCACCATTTACTGTTTCCTTCTTCTCATCTTCGTCCTACTCCCGCATTTTTTTTTCCTTACAATTATTTAAAAGAAAGGGGGAAAGGGCAGGAAAGAGGAGGAGAAGGAAGGGAAAAGTAGAAGGAGAAGGGTGGAGAAGGAGAGGCAAGGGAGGAGGAATAATCATAGAGCAAAACCAGACGAGAAAAGGAATCACTTCTGACGAGGAAGGAAAACAAAAGCCTCCGAAGAGTCACTTAAGTTTCATTGCCTTCCCTCCCTTCAGATCACCATGGTAAGGTCCTCGAGTCACTCAGAATTACATTTCCCCCCTACCTTTTTCATTATGTTTCCCCTTTTCTACTTTTTCCATGTTTCTCTTTTCCTCCCTCCCTTTTTCCCTTATTACTTTTTCCTACTCCCTTTTTCCCCTCCCTCTTTCATTCCTTCCCTCCGTCTTTTCTTAACACTCTCCCTCCTTCTATCTTCTTTCCCCTACTTCTCTGTTTCACTTCCTTTCTCCCGGAGTGGCTCGGCGTGTGTAAGGCGAAGCAAGCGTTTAGTGGAGTTATTACAGAAAAGATTACAACTGCATACGAGGTCAATCTACATATGTAAGACACCCAATAGTTTTATTAATGTAACAGTATCAGAGAGAGAGAGAGAGAGAGAGAGAGAGAGAGAGAGAGAGAGAGAGAGAGAGAGAGAGAGAGAGAGAGAGAGAGAGGGGAGATTAGTTTCTTATAACTGATGCAAAACAGAAAAAAAAAAACACCTCCATCATTATCCTTATTCTTATTCTTATTCTTATTATTATCATTATTGTCATTATTACCATCATCATCGTCATCATTATGCATTTCAGTCTTGCACAATACAACACGCGAATGTACAGTCACGATCA
>NC_087165.1:4263511-4266011 GCF_035594125.1 Scylla paramamosain
TACGAGGCAGTAGATAATAGTGATAGTTATGACATCTTATATCTGGACTTTAGTAAAGCGTTTGACAAGGTACCCCATCAAAGGCTCCTGAGAAAGGTTAGGGCACACGGGATAGATGGGAAGGCTGGATAGGGTCATGGCTAAGCGACAGGCGACAAAGAGTTGTAATAAACAGCTCTAAATCCGAGTCGGGTCATGTAATTAGTGAGGTGCCGCAGGGATCAGTATTAGGGCCATTGTTGTTTTTAATATATATCAATGACTTGGATAGTGGAATTAGTAGTGATGTTAGTAAATTTGCGGATGACAAAAAGATATATAGATTAATAAGATCAGAATCGGATGCCATCGCCTTGCAGGCGGATTTAGATAGGATGAATGAATGGACGGACAGATGGAAAATGCAGTTTAATATCAACAAATGCAAAGTACTTAGCGTAGGTAGAGAAAACCCACACAGTAGGTACACATTAAACAACGAAACTCAGGTAGGTTGAGGGTATGAAAAAGATTTAGGAGTTAAAGTTAGCTCTGAACTCCGTCTAGGGAAGCAATGTATAGAGGCAGAAACAGGGCAAATAGGGTATTAGGATAAATTTTTAGGAGTGTTGAAAGTAGAAGGTCCAAAGTAATATTAAAGTTATATTTGGCGCTGGTCAGACCTCATCTACACAACGCTGTGCAGTTCTGGTCCCCAGATTACAGGAAAGATATTAGAATTACATTACAGGAATTAGATATTAGAATCATTACAAAGGAAAATGACTAAAAGGATACAGGGGATGAAAAGTATTCCTTACGAGGCAAGATCCTTAGAGTGATGTAGGTTAAGGGGGGACCTGATAGAAGTCTCTAAGTGGTATAAGGGTTATAACAAGGAGAATGTAAGTAAAATTCTTAGGATCAGCAACCAGGATAAAACAAGAAATAACGGGTTCAAACTAGAAAAAATTAGATTTAAGAAAGAGATAGGAAGAAATTGGTTCTCAAATAGAGTTGTAGATGAGTGGAACTTGCTCAGTAATCATGTTGTTAGTGCTAAGACATTAGGGAGCTTTAAGAGAAGATTAGACGGGTTTATGGATGGGGATGATAGGCGGAAATAGGTAGGGTATATTTCATACAGGAACTGCCACGTGTAAGCCTGGTGGCCTCTTGCAGCTTCCCTTATTTCTTATGTTATGTTCTATACACAATTATGTCACAACCTTACTAAAATTCACAAACGGCTGGTATTTTTTTTTTCAATTCCTTTTACGGCAGACTTATTGTACTGTAGATAACATTCAGAAACGTTGCAGCGCCTTATCTCTACAGACTTCTAATAGCATATGGAAGAAGTAACTGTGATTCTCAACAGAGGAGTATTGAAGGTAACAACAGTCTAACAAGAATTTAAAAAGTGTGCAACATCTATGAAAAGAAAAGATGACACCAATGAGAGGCCGACTAGATTAATAATTTCTGTGAGCTTTGGAAACTTTGCGTCTTTTCAAATCAAATGATAATATAACAAGAAATTTGAATGTGTGCGTCATTTATGATTACAGAAAACATCCATGAGGACCCGACTAAATGTCTTCGTGGCCTTTGAAAAAAAAAAAAACAGTATTTCCTCAAATGTAATTATTACCAAACAAGAACTTTGAGAGTGTGCATCAATCATAAAAAAAAAAAAAAAAAAAAGATAAAAATCCTTGAGAACCCGACTATTCATCTTCGTGGCCTTTGAAAATGCCGTGTCTTCCACAGGCTAATAAATATCTAACATGAATTCCACACTCTGCACCGTTAATAAACAAAAAAACACGAAAGAGAAATCTACTTATCATCTCCGTGACATTTGAAAACAGTGCCTTCTCGAATCTAATGATTGTCTAAGAAGAATTTTGACAGTGCCATATTTGTAAAAAAAAAAAAAAAAAAGCACTCCACTAGACTAATAATCCATGACTAATAATTTTTGTAACTTTTGGAAACACAGTATCTTCCTGAATCCGAAGTTAGTCAAACAAAAATCTTTGATACTGTGCTCCACGTATGAAAAAAAAAAAAATGAAGTATGCAACATTCATTAATAAATAAATAAATAAAAAAAAAGAGAGAGAGAGAACCAATTTAATCATCTCCCAGGCCATTGAAAACGCTCTAGGTAAGATGAGAACCAGAAGCGTTTACAAAGACTAGCGACGCCGCGAAGAGAAGGCGGGGCAGAGCAGCGGGCAGCGAGGCGGATGGCTGCTGGCTGGTTGGTTGGTTGGTTGGCTGGGTGGCGAGGCAGAGAGGCAGCGAGGTGGAGGGTGACGCAGTGTCCGTGAGGCCGCCGCGGTGATGGAGCAGTAATCAGAGCTATTGGCGCCGTGAAATAACAGTCATATATCTGTCGCAGAGAGTTCCACAAACCGCGCGGCAGTAAACACGGTATCTTATGAATGGAGTTCCCGGTAGTAGTGCAGTGGTGGTGGTGGTGGTGGTGGTGGTCGTGTGTGTGTGTGTGTGT
>NC_087165.1:4273511-4286011 GCF_035594125.1 Scylla paramamosain
AGAGGGAGAGGGAGAGGTGGAAAGGGGAGAGGGGGGGTTGTTATGGCGACAAGCAATAAGTCATCACTAACCACAATTGCCGACTGGGATGAGACAGGAAGGACCAGACAGGCGTACCTACAGTAGTCTCCTGTCCCTATCTCCTCTTCCTTTTTCCTTCTTCCCTTTTCTTCCCCTTCTGTTGGTCTGGTCTTTCGTCATCTTTTTTTTTTCTCCTTTCTTCTTTTAAAATGGGTAGTCACAGTTTTTTTTTCTACCATTTCTCTTTTTTCTCTCCTCTTTCTCTTTTTTTCTCTTTCGCTCTCTCTCTCTCTCTCTCTCTCTCTCTCTCTCTCTCTCTCTCTCTCTCTCTCTCTCTCTCTCTCTCTCTCTTTCTCTCTCTCTCTCTCTCTCTCTCTCTCTCTCTCTCTCTCTCTCTCTCTCTCTCTTCTTTCTGCATAACCATAACCTTCTGTCATTAGTCATGGCTTCCTTTCTCCCCATTATATATGAACTTTTCTCTAAATCATTCTATATTAGCTTATTTCTTCTTTATATTATCGTGTTTCTTGTTTCCTCTTCTTTATATTATTTATGTTTAATGATCATAACCTTTTTTCCCACCATTCCTATCTCCTCCAATTTCTCTCATTTTCTCCCCAATGTGCAATATTCTCTAATTTATCCTCTTTCTCTAGTTCTTCCTTTATATTTTCTCTCCTTAAACTCTAAACTCTTCTTTCTCCTCCTTTAGTTTCTTCTCTATTTTGTCTTCTTTCTAAACTCTCTATTTCCTCCTTCATATTATTTTGTCTTCTTAAACACTCTACTTCTTCCTCTTTCTCTGGCTCTCTGGTTTGCCTTTTTACTCTCTCTATTCCTTTTCTCTCTAATTGCTCTTTTGTATTTTTCCTTTTCAAAATCTCTACTTAGTACTCTTTCTCTATGTCCTTCTCTGAATTTTTTCTTCTTTTCACATGCTCTATTTTCACATTCTTACATTATCATCCTTCCCTGTTAACTTTTTTTCTTTTTTCTGTTCTCCATTTCCTCACAGTTTTCAGTTCCGTGCTATAACACTCGGACACTGAATCACTTAAAGATTTTTCCTCACACACTACACGGGGGGGAGAAGCATTCTACACAGCCTTTCAATGCAGCACTATGTAGATGATGGTAGGTAATAAAGAGGAACTGGATACCTCAATAATGGGGGACTGAATGCATGATAGTGCTAAGTCTATTAAGAGCTTCTCCCCCCTCTCTCAGCCTGGACAATAAATGCCTTATGTAAAGATGAGACAGTTTTTTTTTTTTCTATTGCTTGGATTTGAGTGAGAAGAAATTGTACAGTGACGACGCTTTTCATAAATTACTTAACACCATTTCCTAGATTTACACTTTTTTTTTATTTCTTTTAAGGAAGGTTGGAGGTGTTTGTGTACGTGGTGGTGGTGGTGGTGGTGGTGGTGGTGGTGGTGGTGGTGGTGGTGGTAACGTGGTGACTGTGTTGGTGGTGATAGTTGTGGTGATTACTGGGGTGATGACTGTGGTGATGATAACAGTAATAAACAAATAAATAAATTAATTAATAATGAGAAGCCCAATGAGAAGCCTGGTGGAAATGTTGGTGGTAATGGTGGTGACAGTAGAGGAGGAGGAGGAGGAGAAGGAGAACAAGAACAAGAACAAGAACAACAAGAACAAGAACAACAAGAACGACAAGAACTAGAACAAAACAGGAAAAGGAAGATGACGAGGCGGGTGAGGTACATATATACATACATACATACATACGACAAACAATGAACGTGACAAAGGTGTTGATGATGGTAATAGTAATAGTAGTAGTAGAAGTAGAAGCAATAGTGGGATAGTTATAACCAAGGAGGTACTGGGAGGGGAGGCGATGGAGTGGGGTAAGGAGAGCGGGCGGGCGGGCAGGCAGGTAAGTAGATAAGTAGACAGGTAGATTGGCAATAAAAAAGAGCTAATGACGAGGAAGTGAAGATGGTGGCGCAAATCTACGTACCGCAATGACACGGCGGAACGAGGGAATGTTGGCGACAGCGCTTATAGTGATGGTGATAGTGGTAGTAATGGTGACAGTGGTGGTGGTCGTGGTGGTGGTTGATGCGAGTATACAAATTTGAATTAATGCGTAGGTACTTCTGGAGATAATGTAGATGTTTTGGTATTAGAAAGGAGGAAGAAGAGGAGGAGGATATAATGTTGGAGATGATACATAGATTGGAGAGATGATAATAGGATAACTAGAGATGTGAAGAAGAAGAAGAAGAAGAAGAAGAAGAAGAAGAAGAAACAAGAACAAGAACACGAACGTGAAGAAGACGAAGAAATACAAGAAAACAACAGTAAAAAGAAAAAAAAAGAAAACACGGAAGAGAGAGAGAAAAAAAAGAAAACACGGAAGAGAGAGAGAGAGAGAGAGAGAGAGAGAGAGAGAGAGAGAGAGAGAGAGAGAGAGAGAGAGAGAGAGAGAGAGAGAAACACAAGAAACACCAAAAAACACCAAGAAGGAGAAAAATGCGGCGAAAGGGAAGGGAAGGCGAAGGGGAAGAAGGAGAAGAAGGAGTAGAGCTGGTAACACTGACTCAATCCATTACCACGAGACAACACGAGGCGACTTTTATAGCCCTCATGAGCAAACAGCCCCGTCCCACCTCAAACTCGGCGGGCAAACAGCGTTAAACAGTGTGCCAACCCCGCGAGGCTACAGCTACGGACGAAATGTGGGGCGGCGAGGCTCGTTTCTCTGGGACTCACCGCCATTGTGCGTTTTTTCATTGTAATTGCTAATGAATCCGGGATGAGTGTACAGAGGTGAGACGAGGCTGAGGGCAGGGCTTCGGGGCTTCGTGGGTTTGGGGGGGGATACTGGTTGGGAGGGTTTGCTTGGAGATGACGGTGTGGTGGAGGTAGTGGGGGGGTTGTGGGGGGCTGGGGATAAGTGTGTGAGGGAGCGGTTGCCTTTGGTGGGACATTGATAACCTACGTGTGTGTGGAAATTTTGTGGAAAGTGTCTGGCTGGCTGGCTGGCTGGGTGGATGGCTGGGTGGGTGGGGGAGTTTTAGGGTGGCTTTTTTTTTTTTTTTTTGTTGTTGTTGTTTTATTTTGGTCCGGTTTGGTTTGATTTGTTGGTGGTTTGTTTTGGTCTGGTTTGGTTTCATTTGCTTTTGTTTTGTTTTGTTTTGTTTTGTTTTGTTTTGTTTTGTTTTGTTTTGTTTTGTTTTGTTTTGTTTTGGTTTGGTTTGTTCCGTGTTCACGTGGGCTTCCCTTTACTGCTGCACGCGTTGCTATTATATTCTATCTTATCCTATTATTTTTCTCTTCAGTATTTGGCTTAGGAGTCACAATAGTACGTAACGTGTAATGCTTCTGATGTATAACCCTATAATGATCATACAAATGTTCATATATTTTTAATTCTATCTTTTATCTACAGCTGCCTGTTTCATCTCGCGTTTATTCAATGAGCATCTATACTTTTTTTTTTTCTTAAGATATGTCTGAGAAGCCTGTGTCCTAACCGATGTCATATGTAGCTTCATAATCTAACAGGCAATTGCTTTTATGGCATCATTGCTGTTTCAACACTTCCCTCGGTACAGCTTTCTATGAGACATCTTCTTTCTCCGCGCCTACGTTCCTTCTTCTCACGCCCCTCATCACTTTCCTGCTCCAACATGTCTTTACGTGTGCAAGTAATTCACTGTGACGCTTAGTGAATCACAGGAACTTCACTCTCTTTTACGTACAAACTGACATTTTCACATATATATTGCCTTATTTCAATATATTAATTATAAAGCGATAAAAAAAAAAAAAACGGAAAAACAATGTCTGCTAAACTGTTGCTCCCTAAAAAGTTAAGAAAAAAACGGGATCAAATTTGGTTAGCTAATTTAGTTCGTGCTTGTGAGACATTGACGAAGTTTATGCTCCGCTGGATATCAGAGAGAGAGAGAGAGAGAGAGAGAGAGAGAGAGAGAGAGAGAGAGAGAGAGAGAGAGAGAGAGAGAGAGAGAGAGAGTGTGTGTGTGTGTGTGTGTGTGTGTGTGTGTGTGTGTGTGTGTGTGTGTGTGTGTGGATAGTCACCTGGACCAGAGGGGAGGGGAGGGGGGGGACTTGAGCCTTCGTTTCTGTACCACAAGGATGATCTCAGCGCCTTAAATTATTTTCCTCGTCTTATTTCATGGTGGTGCTGCAACACTAAGCTTCAAAGATCGCCCGCCAGTGTTCTACAGACTGAAGTCATAGCAAGGATGAGAGACAGCACATGGCTAATAAGTCAGTGGGAGGCCTCGGCAGCGGCGGCGATGGTGACAGTGTTGGTGGTAGACATACATACATTCATACATACATACATTCATACATACATACACACATACATACATATAGACAGGGAGACAGACAAAGGCATAGACCTAGAGACAGATGGAAAGTTCATATGAAATATTTGTATTTCTCTTTTTTTTTTCAGTTATTTGTAATTCGACAAGAACTTTTTAAATTTTTGGTCTTTTTTTCAGGTCAGAAAATAGAGAGAGAAAAAAAAAGCACTTTTATAAAAACGTTCCTTAGTTGAGGAGTGAATGTGGGTGTCAAGTCCGTTCTGACATCACAGGGACGATGATTGATCACATTTTAATTTACTCAAAATTTACTGAGTAAAAACAAACTTTTGCCATTCATATTAACCTTTTAGGTGCAAACTTTTTTTTTTTATTCTACTTCTACTTTAATGATATCAATATTGCTTTAAACTTCTTTTGGTACGGTTTCCTTCCTCTCACCCTCCTCTTCCCTTTCCTGCTGCAACACGTCTTTATCAATGCAAGTAGCTCACTCTGTGCCGCCAAGTTATTTAGAGAAACCTCACACTGTTTTCTGCAAAAATATTATATTATTTCTAAATTATCTTCATTGAATTTATTGCGTGCGTGTAAATGGGGTTGGACAATAGCTAGAAAAAAAAAAAGTCCGCTAGATTCCCGCTCTCTAAAAACTCAAGAAAAAGAGATAAAATTTGGTTAATCAATTTGGTTCGTGCCTGTCAGACACCTGAGTCAATGCTCCGCAGCAACACAGGTAATAAGTGATTCAGGCAATTCACCGTCATGTAAAAGCAAATTATCCCTTCAATATTTTACAAGCTTACTTCAATTCGTTACCAATTCGAACAAATCACTGGACACACAAATGCAGACGTCCCTCAGCGTGGTATGGATACAGACGTGGCCAGAATAAGGGACAACAGGCAACACGTATGGGAGGTACTTTAGGCAAATGAGTGACATGCAAAACTGAAACGTGGCGGCAGTGGTGGGAATGAGAGTGGCCTTCGTGGTCCCCACACCGCCCCGCTGACTGACCACTCATGCCCACCACTCTGCTGATTGGATGCTGTGCTCAATGTAAATATTTTCTAATTGAATTGAGTTAGTTGACTAATTAATCATGCAAAACAAAAAACGGTAAAGCACTGACTCATTCGTTAAAATAAATACTGAAATACACGCAACACAACTCTGCTCACGTACAAAATTATTAATAGGACACCTTCCACATTCACACGGTAACAAATGTGCACCAGCTTCCAATGACCGGTGGCACAGAGGCAAAAAAATCGTGGTTCATATTAAAACGTTACACTCCGTATTTCCAACACTATGCAGGCAACTAACTCCGTGAAATAAAGGGAAAAGAAAGACATACTGTGTACCTTCTCAGGGCATCGTGGGGAGTGGTGTGTGCGGCGTCAAAACCCAAGGATAATCACCAGTTTCAGGGTTGTTGTGTGTAGACTTTGAGCCGCTGAGTGAGGGAATCCGGAGGTCGGTGTTGATACGACCCACAGTCTGTGAGAGCGATGGCTAGGGAAAGTGTACCGCGGGAACTTTAGGGAAATTGTAGGTAGGGTGTACGTGTATGAAGTGGCAGGTACAGTCGTGGACAGAAAAAAAGTCGAGTAACCAACCTTCTGCACTCCATTGTGTTTGGTGTTTTTTTTTTTTTTTTCAAGCTCTCTCACCATCCTGACAGTCTCCTTAAGAAAATAATAAATAAAAAAATAAATAAAAACTTGACAACTGATGGATTTTAAGTTGATTAGAGGATTTATGATTGAAGGAAAAGTCCAGTAATCTTTTCCTTCCTTCCACTGTGTTTGATGCTTTAGTATTCAGTTCTTCAATATCCTGACACTCTCCTTAAAAAAAAAAAAAAAATTAACAAGAAGTAGATTCTTAATTGATCAGAGGACTTGTGGTTGAAGGAAAACTCGAGTAACCTTCTGCCCTTCCTTCCACTCTGCTGGTGTTTTCCTTCAGTCTTTAAGTTCTCTAATATGCTGACAGTCTCCTTAAAAAGCTTAACGGTTGATGGATTCTGAACTAATTAGATTTAAGTTTGAAGGAAAAGTCGGGTAAACTCTCTGCACATAATTCCACTATATTTGGTGTTTTTCCTTCCATTTTAGGTCCTCTCGTAGCCTGACAGTCTCCTTACAAAACCTGATAATTAGTAGATTCTTAAGTTATCACAGGACTCATGATCGAAGGAAAAAGCAAAATGGTATGAGTACAGAAAGTTACTTTACCTCTAAATAAGACCATCTCTTTATCATGTGTCTTACGTCCATCTTTTCTCTGCTTTTATAGTTACGTTCTTCAGTACCATAACAATATCCACGCTTTCTATCACTTCTATCATCTATATTTCGTACATAAGTGAGATACTATATAATTGGATAATTGCCAACAAAATGCGCTTACTTATTTCTATGCATCTTCCCTTGGTAATTTCTATCTTCGCATAATTCCTCCTGCTGTACTTTTCTTCTATTCTCGCTTTCAGATCCTAAAATTTTATTCTCCTACCTTTCCCTTATACTTCTTTCCATCCAGCTGACACTTTCATTCCATGTCCATTCCCCCTTCAGTACGTTTCCTACACTTATGATCTTCCCCCTCTCAGTAGTTCAACCTTTCCTACTTTTTTTTTTTTCATCCAACTAAAACACTGTTCCTCATTTAATTTCCACTCTTTCGCTTCTACAGCATTTAATTCTCCCCCCCCCCCTTTTTTTTTGTTTATTTGTTTCTTCATCCAAATAACACAGTCTCTCATTTTATTTCCAATCTCACCTCAACACGTTTCCCTATTTTTATTTATTCATTTATTTTTTTTTTTTCACCCACCTCATTCTTTGATTTCATTACTTCGTTTCCATGCAACTAACACTGACGCTCTCATTCCATTTCCACTCTCACTTCAACACGTTCCCTACACTTAACGTATAAGCTCCACCTTTCCAGTTTGTCAACCTTTCTCTATCTCTTCTTTTTTTTTTTTTTCGCCCATCTAAAACACTCGTCCCTCATTTCATTTCCACTGTCACTCACACCTGCACCACGCACTGTACATTCATTCTCTGTCTGTCCCTCACAACCCTGCATTCAATTCCACATCCTCCTCTGCTCTACTGCGACACGTCCACAAACTTTCCCCTCCTTCTCCTCTTCCTCCTCCTGCTCCTCCTCTTCCTCCTCCTGCTCCTCCTCTTCCTCCTCTCCTATTGCCCCAACACCTGACGGATATGTGACGAAACTCACCTGGCCAGTAATCGACCTGTTCATTACCTGCACGCCTCACGGAGTTGGGGGATTAAGGGAGAGATAGGAGGGGAGTGTGGAGTTGGGGAATTAATTGAAAGTTAGGGATTTAGTTACGGCGAGAGTAAGTGGGGGGCTCTCGACAGTGGTGGTGGTGGTGGTGGTGGCAGTGGAATCGTGTTAGAGAACAGATAGATGGATAGATGGATAGATAAATATGTAGGTAGACAGACAGATAGGTAGATAGATATGTAGGTAGAAATAAAAGATAGACAGATAGATAGATAGATAGGTAGGTATACAAGATAGATAGACAGATAGATAGATAGATAGATAGATATAGATAGATAAATACAAATAGAAAGATTAATAGATAAATGTATAACTAGATATGACATAATGATTAATATATAAATAAAAAGACAAAGATAGATACATATATAAATACAAAGACACAGATGGATGGATAGATACGAATAATGGCACACACACACACACACACACACACACACTGTACGTACTACACTGGAGTACTACACAGGAGGACTAGCTCACGAATATTAAAGTCAAATTAGAGAGAGAGAGAAAGAAAAACAAAAAGTCTTCGAATATAGATCACACACCAAATAAACGTTCATTTGTTTTCATATAACCTACACACACTGCCCACCTCATTATGTACATTCCGAGCATGATACCTAACAACTTTCATAGCCAATAAAGTACAACTAAATATATACACACACATACATGACTTAACCTAACAACACCTTATCTACCTTCATACGTTCCTTACTAACCTAACGTAACCTTACAACCTTACCCAAACACTAATGTACGAGTAAACACACACACACACACACACACCTTAACCTAACCTACCTACCTACACTCACTCCTTACTTCCTCCACAGAACAACACTAAACACACACAACTTTCCAAAACACTGCTATACTTCTCCCTCTATACATACAAGCCCCATCCAGTGTGCCATCACGTACTAGACCTCATCACATGTTTTACTGCTATTTCACTATGTTTCACCGCCTCCCTCTCGCCCGTGACTGCTGCGCGAGGGTTCCGTATGGGGGGAGGGCGTGAGCGATGCCCTGCGAGGTGGTGGATGGTGATGGATGTGGCGTTGGGTCCTTATGTTGCGGGTTTATGGCGCCAGAGTAACGCGGTAATGACGGTGCGCCACTCGATTTATGTTTCTCTGAGCTTGTAATCAGCACACAGGTAACAGGTGTCCCGGAAACCTCCTCCTTCTCCTCTACCTCTACTGTTTCTCCTCCACCATCTTTTTTTTTTTTTTTGTGTGTATGTGTGTGTGTGTGTGTGTGTGTGTGTGTGTGTGTGTGTGTGTGTGTGTGTGTGTGTGTGTGTGTGTGTGTTCCCTAATATTCTTCACTAAATCTTGGGTTCTCATGCCTTTTTGCACTTTGTTTTCATCACTGTCATCGTCGCTGTTGTCGTCGTCCTAATTGTCTTCGTAGTCGTCTTCCTCCTCTTCCTTCTCCTCCTCTATCACTTTCTTTCACTCCTACCGGTTCCTGTCTTCGCCCAGTCCTCCTCCTCCTCCTCCTCCTCCTCTCTTCCACCACCACCACCATCACGACCACCAATAACAACAACAACGACACCACCATCTAACCCCTATCACAATTAGTACCACCACTACTACCCCTTCTGCCACTAACACTACCATTACTATCACTGTTACTAATACAGCTGTCCTGCTTCTCCCCTTCCCCCTGCTCATCCTTCACACACCCTCCCTCCCCCATGCCACTATTCACATGTAAACCCCACACCCTCACACCACACCACACAGCCCCCACCAATTACAGGCCTTCTTTTCTCACCCTCGGCGGATCCTCTGATACTTACAAGGCACACTAACACTTAAATCACTGGCGTTACTTAAACCGTGGATCCTACATACAAATGTTGTTACTGGGATTTGAAATGGAGCTTCGTACTGGTAGCTTGAGGATGAGGCGTATTATAAGTGAGAGGAAATGAAAGAGATGTTGACAAAAAGAGGAATGGATAGAGAAGAGTAAAGATGGTATTGAACAAGAAGAGAGGAGAACGATGAGAAGAAAGGATGAGTGGAAAGCATTATGAGAGATGGTGACAAAAAAGAGAAATGAATTAGAGAAAAAAATGATACAGAAAGAGAAATGAGGAAAAAGTGAGAAGAAAGGATGTTATTGAAAGAGGAATACGGTAAAATTGGATGTGTTACTGAAGAGTGAAGGAAAGATTATGAAAGATGTTGAAAAGAAAAGAGAGACTAGAGAGGGAATTGTAGGGATATAAATAGTATAGAAATGGAAGAGAAGAGAAAGGTGAGAAGAAAGGGTACTAATGAAAGAGAAAGATGATAAAATCAAAAAGTATCTTACCGGAAGGTGAAGGAAAACGTTATGAAAGATGTTGAGAAAAAAAAAAAAAAGGAACGAAGAGAGAAATGTAGGAGTCAGGATGGTATTTAGAGAAGAAAGGAAAAAAGAGAAGTGATGTTAATGAAAGAAGGTTGTAAAATCAGAAGAGATCTTATATTGAAGGGTGAAGGAAAATATAGTTATGAAAAAAAAGTTAATGAATGAGGGAGAAAGGGAAAAAACAGAGGAAGCATGTTCAAAAGAGGAAGTGAGAGAAAAAAAAATGCAGAAATGTTACAGAAGGAGCATAAAGGTGAAAGAGATAAGATAAGCAGATAGAGAGGAAAAGAAGATGGTAGGTGTTCGAGTACATTTAAAGAACCACAACAAATACCAACAATACTAACACGGAATCTGTAAGACGTTGCTTCCACAGCGCAACAAATTTGACGGTTTATTGTTGCTCTTTCAGGTTTCTTTAGAATACCGAATAAGAGAGAATCACACACACACACACACACACACACACACACACACACACACACACGATACACAAGCCCCAGACTGATGATAAAGAGAGAAAAAAAAAAATGCATACAGTCACCACATACTCATAACAATAAAAAAAAAAACAAAAAAACAAGCTGTTAAAAAAAAAAAAAAAGATTAAAGCAACGCCCGGACAAATGATAACAGAGGCAAAGGAGAAATAACACACGGCATAGGAGACACTGAGACGAATCCAAGTACGAGTACGTATAACAAAATATATGGACTCTATACAAAGCCAATCATCCCGTCATCACCACCATCACCACCACCACCACCATCAAAAAGCAAACAAACGACCACAGTAACAGCTTATCTATATTAGAACTGAAACTCCCTCTCTCTCTCTCTCTCTCTCTCTCTCCATCATAAAATTATCCACCTTGTATCATTAACTTTTTTTCTCCCTCCATCCCTCCTCTCTTTCCTCCATCCATCCGTCCATCCATGTATCCATCCAGTTGTGTTATTAATTGAATCCCTGAAGACACTCCGGATTTCACCAGTCTGACTCATCTTCATCTTTATAGTGGAGACAGAAAGCACGGGTGAAAAAGAGGAGTTTTTATCATTTGTTTACACACTCCCTGTCTTTGCATTGTCTAGATGTCACCATTTCTAGTAACAGGATGATGATGACAGAGGAAAAATTGTAAACACTATCACACCTTCCATTCTATCCTGTCCAGAGCTGTGGTGCTGCGTTCCCTCATCACTGCACTCACCACCACTACCACCACTCTGTCTTCACCTCATCCAGATGTCAACATTTCTCGAAGCAAGATGATAATGGCAGAAGAAAAAGCAACACTACCGCAAGTTCCCTTCTGTCCAGTGTTGTGGTGTTGCGTTCCCTCACCACCACCACCACCATTACACTCACCACCACTAACACCACCACTCCTCTTTACCATGGTAGCAAGGTGATGATGACAAAATAAAAAATAACAGTCACACCTTCGTTTCAGTCCAGTGAGGGTGCTGTATTGCCTCCCCACCACCACCACCACCACCACCACCACCACAGCAGGGCGACGCTTCCTTGGTGGGGCCACAAATTATCCGCGGCATCCATCACACGCTAACCACGGGCCGGAGTTACGGGCTCATAACTCTGCCTCCTAACTACCAATCGACCTCCACAAATGGCATATATATTTTTTTGAGGGTCGCTCGTGCATGGCTGGCGAGTCCCCTGATCAGCGCGCTAATTTAAGGGAATTTAAGGATCTACATGAGCGTGGTGATTTATGACGCGCACACGCACACACACACATGTACACGCACGGACAGTACACGCTTGTATGCTTGCTTGGGGTGAATACACACACGCCTGCACATAAGCATGGGGAATTTTGTGCATGTGAGCGAGCACGGACACACGCAACCACGCACACACACACACACAATCCTTAGATGTGTGACATTTTTTCATACATATTTGAAATAATAGTGGAGGTGGTGGTGGTGGTGATGATGATGATGATGATGATGATGATGATGATGATGATGATGATGAAATACACCTGAGCAGAGGCAGCCCTGAGCGTGGGTCGCGTGGTGACGGGGGTAGAAAAGAACGCGGCGCGACGTGCCTGTGAAAGTCAGTTAAGCAACAGCGAGGAAGGAAGGTTGTCCCTCTCGCCCGCGTGGCTTTTCAGATGAAATGGATCATCGAGAGACGGACAAACCCACTTTCTACGTGACAGAACTAAACTTTTACATGACCAGAAAGAACGAACTCTTTCAGGAGGCGATGAGACACACTCTGCAAGAAGATAAATAAGCGTTGGAAAGGAAAGAAGAAACGTTGAAAGAGAAAAAAGAGTGTGATAAAAACAAGAATGATGAACAGAAAGAAGAAACTGGCTACCTGCTCTCGTTACTTCACTGTTTCAACAGGAAAACTCACAAAACGGAGATGATCATTGCAGGTCACGAAAT
>NC_087165.1:4296011-4298511 GCF_035594125.1 Scylla paramamosain
CTGTACGTTTATCCCTTCACCACTTTCTCATTGTGTCTGTTTCTCCTTTTCCCTGTTTCCCTTTCCCTCCTTTCATTATACCCTTCCCTTCTCTGCATTTCATTCTCTTTTTTTTTTCTCTTTGTCCTTTTTCCTTCCCGTTCACCGCTTTCTTTCCTGTTTGCCTCGCCGTCTCTGTCTGAACCATATTCTGAAACACTTCTGGCCGCATCTCCACTACTTTCAAAAGGCTCTACTTGAAGTTAACGAGATTTTAAAGGCGATTTTTTCAGCTCTAGTGACAAATCAAACCTTTCACTTTGATACGAGACAATTAATAGCACCAGAAGTAATGCATGAAATCTTTATAAACATCGACAAGAAAGAAGGGGGGAGAGGAGATTAAAAAATAATAGATTTGACAGTTTCTAACCTGTTTAAAAATTAGAGGAGGCTGTAGAACAAGTAAATATGTCTCAGAACAACTAATGATAAAAAAAAGATGTACCAGACACCAATCAAAGGATTAACAAACTTGCTGCATTATCAACAGGAGAAACACCTTTGAGAACACATCTAATAATCTTTGTGGCCTTTAAAAATAGTCGTGGTGAGAGAGCAAAGCGTTTCAGAAAATGGGTCTCCCTCTCTGTCTGTCCCTTCCCGTCTGTCTTTCCTTCCCTCTCACCCCACCAGCTTGACGCTCACAAATCGGTGCTGGTCGGCACAGGATAATTTGAACCACGTGGTGTTGGTCTACGGAGTAATTGCTGGTTAAGAGAGGAAGGTAGGGGAGAGAGAGAGAGAGAGAGAGAGAGAGAGAGAGAGAGAGAGAGAGAGAGAGAGAGAGAGAGAGAGAGAGAGAGAGAGAGAGAGAGAGAGAGAGAGGGGACAGGAAGAGGAGGAGGATGGTGAGGGGTAAGAAGTGAGAGAGGAGGGTGAAAGGAGAAAAGGATTTATTGTGTAAGGGAGGGGAGGAAGGGGAAAAAAAGGATGGGAATGAGGGGAGGAATGAGGGGGAAGAAAGTGGGATGATGATGGTGATGATGAAGGAAGGAAGTGTGAGAAGAATGAGAGGAGTGAGGAAGAAGGAAAGAGATGGGATAAGAGACAGGAAAGAGATAGGAAAGAAGAGGGAGGAAAAGGGAGGAAAATCACGAAAGGTGTGACGAGGGAAGAATACAAAAAGAAGGGAGGATAAGAAGAGAAAGACGAGAGAGGAAAACGAAGGAAAAAAAGAAGGAAAGAAGGAAATGGGAAAAATAAGAAGGTAAAAGAGGACGACCGAAAATAGAGAGGGACAGAGAAGAGGGGAAAAAAAGAGAGAAGAGAGTGTAAGGCTAGAAGAACAGAGAAGGAAAGAAGGAAGGAGAGAAGGAGGGAATGAAGGAGGAAGGGTGAGGGGCATCATATGGGCTGGTGGTCACCTTCACAAGTAAACAAAAGACTGGGGACAAAATATATTACGTCACTTTGTCCTTCGTTTGCTGACTAATTGTGATGTCAGTGTGAGTGGTGGTGGTGGTGGTGGTGGTGGTAGTTACTACTCTATGTGAAGTGTGATTAGTTCTTGAATGTGTCATTTCTAATTGTGTTTGTTCATGTATTGATTTATCTCTCTATCCTTTCCCAGCTGTGTTGAAGTGAGCTTGTTGAAAGTAGATGGCGTTGTTGCTGTTTTTCTTGGTGGTGTTAGTAGTAAAGGCAGTGGTGGTGGTTGTAAAAATGGAAATAAAAACTGTAACAAAAAAAAATTACCATTATTACCACTACTATTACTATTATTACCACCATCATTATCATTATCACTATCATTATAAACATCATTACTGTCATTACCATTATCATCATCGTCAGCATCATCATTGGCGATATTAACATTAAAATCATTGCAATTTTATCATATTACTAACATCATTACTATCATAAACAGCAAAAACAACATTAGTAGTAGCAGTAGTAATAGTAGTAGTAGTAGTAGTAGTAGTAGTAGTAGTAGTATACAGAGCATAGCAATGATCAAAGAAAGCGTCTGGTTCACTCTTCCTTCAACGCGCCACAACTAAATACATAGAGTGGCGGCGGCTTATTTGTTACCATCACAACGACCCATCATCGCCGCCCTATCTGGCATCATCACACACACACACACACACACACACACACACACACACAGTAGGGTTGTTGACTACGGTGTCCTCTGTGTGTGTGTGTGTGTGTGTGTGTGTGTGTGTGTATTCCCCTTTTTTTTTCAGGCTAATGGTTTTCACTTAACGGGGCAGTCAGTGTCTGTACAGCAGCGATGACCATCTGTGTGTGTGTGTGTGTGTGTGTGTGTGCCGAGCTTGAACACAGATGGCAGGGGCGATGGTGGTGGTGGAGGTAGTGATGAAGCAGCGTGGTAATGAAGGGTGAAGAAGCAGAGATGGAGGAGGAGGAGGAGGAGGAGGAGGAGGAGGAGGAGGAGGAGGAGGAGGAGGAGGAGGAGGAGGAGGAAGGGAAGGAGGAGGAGAAGGAAAAG
>NC_087165.1:4303511-4311011 GCF_035594125.1 Scylla paramamosain
CGTGTTGTGTTGAGATGCATTGCTGTGCTGCGCTGACTGTGTGTGTGTGTGTGTGTGTGTGTGTGTGTGTGTGTGTGTGTGTGTGTGTGTGTGTGTGTGTGTGAATGTATGAGGATGTATGAATCGTCTTGTTAAAGGAAGTGTGTATGTATTTTATGTATCTCTCTCTCTCTCTCTCTCTCTCTCTCTCTCTCTCTCTCTCTCTCTCTCTCTCTCTCTCTCTCTCTCTCTCTCTCTCTCTCTCTCTCTCTCTCTGTGTGTGTGTGTGTGTGTGTGTGTGTGTGTGTGTGTGTGTGTGTGTGTGTGTGTGTGTGTGTGTGTGTGTGTGTGTGTCTGTGTAAAAAAGTTAAAGGTGCAAAATGAAGGAAAGATACGAGAAAGGGAAGACGAAGACAAGAAAAAAGGAGAGGGGAAATGGGAAAGAGAGAAAGAGAGGAGAGGAGAGTAAGAAAAGAAGAGAGGAGAGTAGAGGAGAGTCAAGGCCCCCCCCCTCTCTCTCTCTCTCTCTCTCTCTCTCTCTCTCTCTCTCTCTCTCTCTCTCTCTCTCTCTGCACTGATTAACATTGGCTCCTATCCTTGATTGACTAAACTCTCTCTCATGTTAACGTTTCTTGGCTCGTTAACTAGAAAGATACGTCCGACTGAAAAAGCATCTCTATTATTTCTCAATTGCATTGCTTTAGTTAATGTTGATTTATATCTGCCTGTTTATTCCAGGCAACCCCAGGGGAAACTTGTTTTTCTGCTGAGTTTACTAAATTTTGTAACTAATGTTTCTTCTGTCCACGAGTCCTTCCTGTGCAGACACCAAGCTTGCCTCCACCAGCCCGACAACAGCCTGACAACAACACTAGGATAAAAAATCAAGTCGTAAATTGAGATACAAAATTGGCTACGTGTTGCAGACTCATTGATTAAAGTTTAATTAATTACAAACCGATCATCACCATCATACCGTTCCTGCTTATTTTACTTATAAATTACCATTATTTTCTTATGTCTGAAATAAACTGCTGTGGACAAAGAAAATGGAAAATAGAGTTTAATTGTTCCTTAAAAAAAAAAATGAGTTTCTAAGTAAAAAAAAATTGAAAAAATAATCACTTTTCATTACAGTATAACCATCAATAATTAATCAACGCATCCCTAAACTGAACTTACTGAAAAAAAGTTTAATTATTTCCCTAAGCAGTAAAGTTATGAAAGGAAAATAAGCACTCAACTGAACCTACTGAAAAAAAAATAATAATGATCTAAGAAGTACTTATAAAAGAAAAAAAAGTAACTCCGCTTCATTACAGTAAACCATCAACATAATCAACACGTCCCTCAACCAAAACTTTACATTACAGAAACCTAAAAACCACGAATACCAACGAATAATGTACCTCAATTCACCATCTTAATTCGTACACCTTGCATTATTTGAAGTTAGGCACACAGTACACTGCTTAATGGCAATACAGCACGTGATATCAAACGACGCAGCGAGACCTGATAAGTGGAGTATTACTGTGCCCTTCATGTGTACCGAGGGAAGCAGCAAGTCTTGGGCTAATGTTGGCAAAGGAGAGGATGAGTGAAGGATTTATCAGTGGAAGTAATCGTGTAACAGCTTGGCACTCTCCTAACTACTTCCTCTCTCTCTCTCTCTCTCTCTCTCTCTCTCTCTCTCTCTCTCTCTCTCTCTCTCTGCAAAGACGTTAAAAGTGCAAAATGAGGGAAAGATACGAGAAAGGGAAGACGAAGGCGACAAAAAGGGAGAGGAAACAGATAAGATAAAGAGGGAGAAGGAGGAGAGGGAGAAGAGTCGGAGAGAGAGAGAGAGAGAGAGAGGAGAGGAAAGAGAGAAGAGAGATGAGGAGTCAAAACCCTCTTCCCCTCCGCCTCTCCCACCTCCGCCTCCCCCCTCTCTCTCTCTCTCTCTCTCACTCTCTCTCTCTCCAAGTGCCACGTAAATATATGCAGCTCAAAAAGAAGGCGCTGATCGCTGCTTTAGATCAACGAGTCAAGGATGAAAATACGAGAGGCGACACAATGCCCTCTCTCTCTCTCTCTCTCTCTCTCTCTCTCTCTCTCTCTCTCTCTCTCTCTCTCTCTCTCTCTCTCTCTCTCTAAGAAGGTGAATGCAAAACCCTTGTAGATCCCCTGATTGTGAGGGAAAATACAAGGTAGTAAAGAGGGGCAGGAGGGGGAGAGGGGAGGAGGGCGTGGTATAAGGAGACGCGTTGTGCCCCGTCCGCTTTAATGAGGCTAATAAAGAAGTCTCATTCGACGTTGAGATACCACGAGGAGGAGGAGGAGGAGAAGGAGGATGGGAAGGAGGAGGAGGAGGAGAGAGGAGCAACCCCTTCTTCCTCCACCGTTTCTTCTCGTCACACGTAATTCGTAGGGCGATCACAATCTGCTCCTGCATCAGCCACTACCGAGCGAGGCGGGGAAGTAGGCAAGCATTATACCAGGGAGGGAGAGAGGGGGTTTACCGCCTCACCGCCTTCCCAAAGCCCCGAAAATTTACCAGACGGATGGATCACCTCGAGTTTTTGCCTACAAATCCCTTACGTGGCTGCTTCCTCCTCCTCTTTTACCTCCTCCTCCTCCTCTTCCGCTTTATCAGGCTGTAAATTTGCCATAATACTCCATTCGTTAGCCTAATCTCGCCCTGACAAACGGGGGGCAAGCCAGTCAGCCACGCGCGCGGCCTTCCATAATGCCCCAGCGAGGGAAGCCACGACACTCTTGGCACCCGATGACTGGCTCGCTCCCCGCCCGGCGCCGATCTTGGCCGGCCAACAGCGCCTCCTTGTCTTCGCCTGCTCTGAATCTGCATCATCCTCCCCTTGCCCCCTCGTTCCCCTGCCTCTCTCTCTCTCTCTCTCTCTCTCTCTCTCTCTCTCTCTCTCTCTCTCTCTCTCTCTCTCTCTCTCTCATCCGCGCCGAGACACCTGGCCCGTTAGGAGGACGAGAAGGATGGTCGTGGTGATGAGGGCGATAATGAGAACTTAAGTATGCAAAAAGACTAACGGAGACTATTCATGGATAAGGAGGAGTGGTGAATAAAGGGTAAGTTATTGATTGATGCTCATAGATAGTGAGGAAAGGTTGATGTCACGAGCGTGGTGTTAGGAAAGGTTACTAATTAGTTAAGGTAGATATAGACGGAAGCTTGAAACGACGGTAAAATTAACAAAGAACGAAAAGTGCTTTGAAAGAGGTTACTAATAAGTCGAGGTGCATAGAGACAGAAGCTTGAAACGACTATAAAATTAGCAAAGAACGAAAAGTGCCTAGAAAGAAAATGGGCAAGAGGAAGAACATCAAAACAGAGATGAAACTACACTCTCAGAATAAAACACTGACGGAACACAAGAAATACAACAGGCACGTGTAAGCTGACATACTAAGTGGATCTAATTCAACCAAGAACAAAATACTTAAGAGAAAAAAAAATAATGAAAAGTCAGAAACCCAATAAATTTGAATGGTAGAAAAAAAAACAATAATAGTTTCGCGTAAAAAAAAATGAAGAAACATATTTAAGCTTGAATAAAGAACATTCACTGGAGCATATGTATAAAGAAAAGAGCGCGTTAGAATAAAAGTAAAAAATACAAGACAAAATAACATAGCAGGAAGTAAGTTGATTAATAGGATGCAGAATTAGAATAATAAATAAATTAATAGAAAATGGGCCAATGATAAAGCATGAAAAGTAAGTGTAAACGGGACAAGAATAAATGAAACAGAACAGAGACGGGAAAAATTAAATTATAAAAATCACCATCTTATATACAATTAATCTCTCTCTCTCTCTCTCTCTCTCTCTCTCTCTCTCTCTCTCTCTCTCTCTCTCTCTCTCTCTCTCTCTCTCTCTCTCTCTCTCTCTCTCTCAAAAGAAAAAAATTCACCACCACCATCACCACCACCATCACCACCTTCTTCTCCCACCACCACCCCCTTCTCCCACCACCACCTCCACCACCACCACCACCACCACCTTCTCCCACCACCACCCACCACCACCACCACCACCACCTCCTGCACACAATATATTATCAGGCAATGAGTCTCTCCATACTTAATCGCCTAAGGGTGATCTAAAGGCATCGAGTCGCCAATGAAACGCTAATTTATTCCCTCCTCACTTGATCGCATATAAAAAGTGTTGTTTATTTATCCCTGGTGCACGCGATATCACATTTATAAAGAGCTTTTTTTGGTTGCCTGCCCTTCCGCGATGCTCTTGAGAGATTAAGATGCTTTGTTTTGTATCTTTTCTCTCTCTCTCTCTCTCTCTCTCTCTCTCTCTCTCTCTCTCTCTCTCTCTCTCTCTCTCTCTCTCTCTCTCTCTCTCTCTCTCTCTCTCTCTCTCTCTCTCTCTCTCTCTCTCTGTGTGTGTGTGTGTGTGTGTGTGTGTGTGTGTGTGTGTGTGTGTGTGTGTGTGTTAAGCATCGTGCTACAAAATATAGGATTCTGATACATAATGTGAGAGAGAGAGAGAGAGAGAGAGAGAGAGAGAGAGAGAGAGAGAGAGAGAGAGAGAGAGAGAGAGAGAGAGAGAGAGAGAGAGAGAGAGAGGACAAACAAGCACACAGACCGACCCAACAATTCACATACACACACACACACACACACACACACACACACACACACACACACACCTGCAGAGTGGTACACGGAAATACAATCAAAAAGGGACAAAGATTAGCTGACAAATAAACAGACAAACGGATAAACAGATAAAACAACCACGAAGAAGAAGACGGAGATACAGATGGACTCAGAGATGAAGCGAGAGATCACAGGAATGCGAACGATTACCTGATTGTGTCTTTTCACTATCATTGTATATCTCGACAATTTGTACACCGCTACCGAAACTTTTCCTTCTCTCTCTCTCTCTCTCTGCATAAACTCTACACAAACACATGCACTCTACTTTTACCTTGTATCCCGGAACGGCATTATAGTCTGGCTTTCCTCTGTAATCTGTTCAGTAATTACCCATCTCTCTGATACATTAAGAAAACTTCACTACTCCCCTATCCATCGCAGGCCTCTCTTCCTGAACGCCCTAAGAACACTATCAAAAACTCGTAAAGCAAATACACTAAACACCAAAAAAGATCAAACCAAAACACAACAAACTGCATCTCTTTATGCTAACAGATCAGTGGAGGCAGCGTGGCATTCCCTCCCTCCCTTTCCTCCCTCCCTCATCCTCCGCCTCTATCACGTCCTCCTCGTCCTCTTTATGCCACTCAGTTTGAGAAAGAAGGAAAGAAGAATGCGGGAGCTGATGGCAAATTACCAAGAGGCAGCAGCAGCAGAAGCGGCCAGGCTCTCTGATCCTCCTGTGATGCTGAGGACGAGGCTGTTGTGCTGATATTTAGTACCGTGAACCGAGCATTGATCAAGCTAACTGATTGGGGTGAGAAGTGGGCGATGGTGGAGACAGATAAGTACGGAGACTGGTGGGGAACTGAGGGAGACAGAGGGAAAGAGAGAGATGGGAGACTCTGTAGGGAGGAAGGGAGGGGAGGGGAGGGCGAGGCACGAGCATTCATCTACAACCCAGAGTCAAGGTGGTGATCAAGATAGCGCTAATAGATCGGGAGGTGATGTGAAGCCACTCCTGTAATATACTAATCGCGGCCATTCTGATCCCTCGGCTGATTTGGATGATGTGTTTTGTGTGTGTGCCTGCCTGTGTGTGTGTGTGTGTGTGTGTGAGGAGGGGGAGACAGAGTAGGAGCAGCAGGAGGAGAGAGGTAGGAGGTGGAAGAGCTTTTTGGATGCCAGGTTAGCAAGGGGGAGATGACGTTAAGTGATTGCCGCGTTGGGGAGCGAGAGAAAGAGTCATTATGTTCCTGAGTTGCGAGAGGCAGATTAGCGCAGAGACAAAAGTCGACTTCTTACTCCTTATCAGCGGTGACGGCGGTGGCTTGCGTGCGTACGACCTCCTGTCCGTCGCTCCGTCTGTCTGTCCGTCCGCATGTCCGTATAAACAAACCTCGTCTCTTCCCTCACCAGCCTAGTCTAGCCGCCGCGGGAAGCTGACACGTGGAGAGACAGACAGGCCATCACGGGCATCTTACGCACTCTTAAGATGGTGTGAAGATCTGATAAAGTCCCGCCGCTGAAAATCTTATCCTTGACTTTACCTCTTGTGCTGAGAGAGAGAGAGAGAGAGAGAGAGAGAGAGAGAGAGAGAGAGAGAGAGAGAGAGAGAGAGAGAGAGCAAACAAGAACACATACATTATTTTCATAACTAGGGTATCTCCTAATCCACTTCCTACTGCCAACTAATTACTTTTATGAAAACAAGATAAAAACGAGAGAGAGAGAGAGAGAGAGAGAGAGAGAGAGAGAGAGAGAGAGAGAGAGAGAGAGAGAGAGAGAGAGAGAGAGAGAGAGAGAGAGAGAGAGAGGCGGATTTGTTTTTATGCTTTCTTAAAATTCCTAGTCTAATTTTGTCGAGCAGGGATATATTAGCATGACATGTGTGTGTGTGTGTGTGTGTGTGTGTGTGTGTGTGTGTGTGTGTGTGTGTGTGTGTGTGTGTGTGTGTGTGTGTGTGTGTGTGTCTGCCCACGACTCCACGTCAACACCACATCACCTCGCCGCACAAGGACTTCGGTGTTGAAAACAAACGTGGCATGAGATCAAAGTGGTGAAGATTCTGCTGCTCCATTGCCCCTGACACTGAAGGAGGGCGATGATCATTACCTGCCTGTGTAACTATCGCATCTAACCAGCCAGCCTGATCTGATACGCCGGGGATGGGAGGCTGGCAAAGATTGGAGATATAAGTGCCTGTGTGTGTGTGTGTGTGTGTGTGTGTGTGTGTGTGTGTGTGTGTGTGTGTGTGTGGGTGTGTGGGTGGGTGTGGATGGGTAGGTGTGGGTAGGAGGGTGTGTGGGAGGAGGAGGAGGAGGAGGAGGAGGAGGTGTGAGAATAATAAAAATGGTGATGATGATGATGATGATGATAACAGTAATAATAATAATAATAATAATAATAATAATAATAATAATAATAATAATAATAATAATAATAATGATAATAATGATAATAATAATAATAATAATAACAACAACAATAAAAAAATAATACTAATAATAGAACAATAGAAGGAGAGAGGAAAAAGAAGAACGATAATAGAGGGAAAGAACATAAAAAGGAAAAAGTAAGTGACCCTCTCTCTCTCTCTCTCTCTCTCTCTCTCTCTCTCTCTCTCTCTCTCTCTCTCTCTCTCTCTCTCTCTCTCTCTCTCTCTCTGTGTGTGTGTGTGTGTGTGTGTGTGTGTGTGTGTGTGTGTGTTCATTATCATTCCACATTTTAAAGGTAATGACACCATACTAAAAAAATAATAAATAAATAAATAAATAAAATAAAAAAAATAAAAAATCCCGTATTCTGCTTATCTGCAATTCCCTTCTCCTTCCCATCCTCCTCCTCCTCCTCCATCAACACTACCTACTGCCCACTGCTCTCCTC
>NC_087165.1:4326011-4331011 GCF_035594125.1 Scylla paramamosain
AGAAGAAGAAGAAGAAGAAGAAGAAGAAGAAGAAGAAGAAGAAGAAGAAGAAGAAGAAGAAGAAGAAGAAGAAGAAGAAGAAGAAGAAGAAGAAGAAGAAGAAGAAGAAGAAGAAGAAGAAGAAGAAGAAGTATTATTATTATTATTATTATTATTATTATTATTATTATTATTATTATTAGTGGTGGTAGTAGTAGTAGTAGTAGTAGTAGTAGTAGTAGTAGTAGTAGTAGTAACAACAACAACAACAACAACAACAATTTACAAACTACTCTTAATTCTTCTAACAACACTTCCTTTCTTTTTATTTCAAGCATAACCAATAACATCAAGCTTTTCTGCAGGGACAAGTAAGCACGCATCACTATTACCACCGCCACCGCCACCACCACCACCACCACCACCACCTGCCAAGCCTCTGTTGACACTCTGCCCCACAGTGAAAGGCTGGACTAATGGGTAACAACACGTGGGTCATTATGGAGGAGCCGGCCACCAAAGAGCAGCGGGCGAGGTAAGAGTGGCGAGTGGCGAGGGGCGGGGCGGGGTGGGGCGGGGGTGGAAGGGTATACAGTATTGTGGGTCCTCAGGGGCACATTTACATTCACTGGTTACTCTTTATTGGGCTGTCTGCGTTCTTGTATGTGGGAAAAAGGAGGATTATTTATATGTATGCTCTCTCTCTCTCTCTCTCTCTCTCTCTCTCTCTCTCTCTCTCTCTCTCTCTCTCTCTCTCTCTCTCTCTCTCTCTCTCTCTCTCTCTCTCTCTCTCTCTCTCTCCCTAAAAGTAATAGGAGTTATCTAAAGTCTAAACTAACAATTAATATAGAATAGACTTAACTTTAGAGAAAATCAATAATATAAAAGAAATAAGGGAATAAGAATCACACACAAACTAATAGCACACACACAGACACACATACACGCACACACACGCACCTTTCCTATTTCTCCTTCTCCCTCCCCACCACACACCTGTCTCGTCCCTTAACACTCCACACCTGAGAACATTCAGTCCCCAAGAAGCTCGGTCACCTGGCTATCAAGTGACCCTTTGTTGAGTGGGAATAAAGAGAGTGATTTGTCTCCTCTCCCTCACTAACCAACACAACCACCACCATCACCACCACCATCAACCACCGCTACCACTATTCATCACCACTGCTATCTGAAATCTCTCTCTCTCTCTCTCTCTCTCTCTCTCTCTCTCTCTCTCTCTCTCTCTCTCTCTCTCTCTCTCTCTCTCTCTCTCTCTCTCACCACCACGACTATCACTACACCACCACCACCATCACCACAATATCATAAAAATACGTCCTACTCTCCTAAACCCGATCACGTACAACACAACACCACCACCACCACCACCATCACCACCACCACTACCACCACCACCACCACCAATCATCACCCAAACGACCTGCAATACGTGTAACTTTGATTTGCACTCCTCCGTAACGAGCGTAGTGATGAAAACCCCTCAAATTTAAACCGCAGATTTCTCTACATACATAGTTTCACCTTCATCCATTACTCCCCCATTCATCACGCTCCTTGCACCAATTCCTTCCTTCTCTGCTTGCTTTGCTTCTTCCCTTCCACCACTTCGCCACCCCGCCCACTGCCTCTCCCCACCACACCACCACAGCGCCACTACACCGCCACTACACGCCTTTATGACTCGACATCGCTTACCTCAATGGGAATCTTCATATATTTTGCATTAATGTACAAGGATTTATTACTGACAGTGGTGGGAGGGAGGGAGGGAGGGAGGGTGAGTGGGTGGAGAGATGGGGGAGGGAGGGAGACAGGAGGGTGACAGGGTGGGAAAGGGGGGGAGAGAGAGAGAGAGAGAGAGAGAGAGAGAGAGAGAGAGAGAGAGAGAGAGAGAGAGAGAGAGAGAGAGAGAGAGAGAGAGAGAGAGAGAGAGAATAAATAAATAATATTCAACGTAAAAACCTCATTGTAAATAAAGACAAGTACTTAACTTTACTCAAAAATTCAACCATAAAAAGAGAAAATAAAAAAATAAATAATAATAATAAATAAATAAATAACACCACTGTGAGAGAAAACATCCCCAAACCTAAGTACAAAATCATGCTATCCCTATCACCCTCTTAATAATGCTAATCGTATACACACACACACACACACACACACACAAACACAGGTACAAAGGGTCCATTAAGTGACAGGCCCGTGCACACCTCCCCTTTCCGAGCCCCTCCTTTGAAGAATAAGCGGAGTGTCGATCGAGCGGTCACTGTGCACTGTGTAGGGAGGACAGGCTATCCCTCACGCCTCCGCAGAAAAGACGCACGTATGCAAATCACCGCCGGAGTTAATCAATATATCGAATCAGTAAGTCAAGCAGTCAGGGAGTCAGTGAGTCGTTCAGTTTAAAATGGGATGAATTACTAGTCTCGTCCATTCATCTGGCTGGCAAATGGCTGTCACTCAATATATGGAGTCAGTAAATCAGTCATGAAGTCTGTCAGAGAGTCAGTAGAGTTGCTCAGTTAAAAGGGATACACTGACAGCCTCATTCGTTCAGCTAATTAACAAACGGAAGTCAGTCAATACGTGGAGTCAGTTAGTAAGGCAGGCTAGCAATTAGTCAGTGAGTCAGTGAGATGAGGAGGATAAAATAAGAGTCTAATTTTAATGACTCTTACTTCTTTCGGCTTCAATCTCTGTCACTCTCTAATCTGACGAGTGAAGAGGAAGAGGAAAAGTATGAGAGAAAGAATGAAGGGGTGAGGAAGTGAAGGAAAAGGAAGGAGGATGGTTGGGTGAAAGCTGGAATCGAAAAGAAGCACAAGTAAAGGAAGGAAGAAGAGGAAGAGCATGAAAAAAAAAAACAGGAATATAGGAAGAGAAGCGAGTAACTGAAGGAGAAGGAAGGAAAGAAGAAAGAAGGGAGGAGGAGTGAGAACTGGAGTCAAAAAGGAAGATGGACGAGGAAGGAAAGAGGAAGAGAAAGAGAATAAAAAATAGGAATAAAAGAAGAGCAAGAAAGCAAAAGAGAATGAAGAAGGAAGAAGGATGAGGGCTGGAGTCAAAAAGGGAGGTGGATAAGGGAGGAGAAAGGAAGAGAAAGATGTTAAAAAGTAGTAATAAAGGAAGAGGAGCAAGAAACTTAAGGTGAATGAAAAAGAAAGAAGAAAAGAGAGCTTGAATCAAAGGTGGATGAGGAAGGAAAGAGGAAGAGAAAGAGAATAAAAAAAATAGGAATAAAAGGCGAGGAGCAATAAACTAAAGGCGAATGAAAAAAGAAGGAATGAGAGCTGGAGTCAAAAAAAGGGAGAAAAGAGAATAAAAAATAGAAATGGAAGAAGAGAAACATGGAAATCAAAAAGAAGGAAGAAAGAAAGAGAGCTGCCGTAAAAAAAAGGGAGTTGGATGAGGGAGTGAAAAGGAAGAGTGAGGGAGGAGGAGGAGGAAGGTACAGGATGGAGCACAGGGGAGGGAGGGCAGTGAAGGCTTAACATTCAATAACAATATTTCACGAGAATTCAGTATAGACGGGCGGCGTGACCCGGGACAGGTGTCGATGGCGAGGTCATTACGCTAGATTGACCTGTCTCCGCCCTCATTAATATGTACACCTGGATATTTACGATCACCTGGAGGAGTTACCTCACCTGGGCCCGTAAGGTGAACTGATGGAGGAGGAGGGAAAAGGACAGGGCGACATAGATAAAGACGATGAAGAGGACATGAAGGAAAAAAAAAAAAAGATTAAAAAACAAAAAGGACGAGGACGAAGAAAACAAGGAAAAAGAGAAAAAGGAGGAAGACAAAAGACGACGAAGAGAGCATGGAGGAAAGGAAAATCAAAAGACTAGTAGAAGGAAAACAAAGAAAAAGGGATAGATAGAGGGAAAGCAGGAGGATGACAGGGATGGCGGCAGGAAGGAAGGAGTGTGGGTGGCGTGGATGAGGGGCGGCAGAGAAGAGTGGCAGGAAGAGAGGGAGAAATGTTGAAGATTATGAAGATTCCAGACTTTTATGTATCAAATTCCTGTCTTAATGTTGCACTTATATATATCGCAGTCTTAAGTTCATGAGTGTCAAACAGTTTTCTTAAATTTCTCACGTTGTTTTCTTGCTCTTGAAGATAAAATTGCAAATACATGGTAAAAGAAAATAATTAATACTATTTACACCAGTCTTGCGAGTTACAGTATAAATGTAACAGCGACACTCACTCACTCGTGTTAAGCACCTATGTGTATTGCATTAATCACTTCACCTGCGATCGCCCTGCCACAAATATTCATCCCGCCCCACCTAATACACACCTGGCCAGGATGTTTCCCCATTGCTAAATCAGGTTTGCTAATGCCCTGACAAACCAACGCTGCTGCAAAACCGGTTCTCATGCTCTTTCCAGTGAGCTCGTCTGCTGGCAACATTTTGCAGCGTTAGCAGCTTACACCTCTGGGGAGCCAGGGAGGTAGACGGAGGAGGCTGAACACTCGCAAACAACAGGTAGTAGGTTATACACTGAACACCTGCCAAGTGAAGCGTCTAATAACAGTTAATACAAGTGTCTTTTCAAAACCAGACGCTTGAAACACCCTGCAGTAATAATAGCCACGTGGTTCATGGTTCCCGCGCATAATTTAGGAATCAGGTGCGTCAGACTCTCATTATCACCACGTAATGAAGACACTAGCCAGGTTAAGTCTCACATTCAAAGCAGATATACAGGCGAGACACAAAACACCACGTACGAGGCGGTATTTACGGTCAAAGAGGTGGAGGAGGGGAGTGGGAAGGAAGAGGAGCAAAAAGACGAGCCATTAAAGCATATACACATGATAAATCAGGAGTAATTCAGGGAGAAAGTGGGAATTACCAAGTCTTCCGTAATTCAGTGATTTGCAAAAATGACGAGGATTTTGTGTTTAGTGTTGTAAGTGGTGGTGGTGGTGGTGGTGGTGGTAGGGGTGGTGGTGATAGGGGTGGTTGCAATGAATTCTTCAACT
>NC_087165.1:4336011-4348511 GCF_035594125.1 Scylla paramamosain
CACCACCACCACCACTACTACCATTACTACTTGCAGTCGAGCGTTAAATGTTATTATTGGTAAAGTTTATGATTCTCCGCACCACTGAGGAGGTACTGCACGGTGCTCAGGTACGTGTTGCACTCACATTCTCTCTCTCTCTCTCTCTCTCTCTCTCTCTCTCTCTCTCATAGTCAGTTAAACTCGCCATGAACCATCACAAATCCAGTCCGTAAGTCGTGAAATGATGAGAATTTCCATAACCATATACAGGAACAACAAGAAGCACACCACTCTCATGCCTGTGTCTAGAGCCTGTGCGAGGATCATGTTCTGTGCTCACTGCTCGTGCTGCGGTCATGTGTTGTTCCTTCATGGAAACGGATTGTCTGACTGATTGAAGACACTGCAATATTCAGGTAATCAAACAAATTTCTAGAGAGGCTCAATCTTAATGAAAACTAAGGAAGTCAGCGCGAAGGAGGCGAATGCACGATGACTTAATTAAACTCCGCATAATGCTTTCAAAATATTACTCGGCGGTGGACAAAAGGCAGCAAGGCACGCTCGCCGAGCCCGCTACACTGAACAGAATCTCTGGAATCCTAATCAAGCTCTTATTAGACAAATCACCAAGAAACACTCCCTGAACACAACTCACTGAACTACAAAGGGTAGGAACGCAAACAGAATATCTTTAATTAAACCTATATTAACAAAATTACATTCACTCGCATTACAATGTCAGACCCACCTTTCCACCCCCATAGACACAGACACACCCACACCCACACCTGCACTCCAGCCACAATTAGTGTACCCTCAGAACACAACCGCCTCACACCACAGAGACACATCACCACAACATCCGTCATCCATTTCATCCATTAGACAACCTCCCACTGCCCCTTAGTCCCCGCTCCACGCACTCACTGGCCCACCCACTGGTTCACCCACTGGCTCACCCACTGTCCTTCTGTGTTCCGCGGAGGGTGGAGGGAATGGGAGAGAGGGAGGGATTGAGTGAGAGAGGGATCGACACAGCCACCACTCGCTCCGTCACGGCTGAGCTGAGCACCAGATGGAGTTGACATGCTCTGACCTTTCCGCCTCATGTCTCCCCAGCCAACTGCTCTCCCCCCACCCCCACCTTCAACCCCGCTGCTGGAATCGCCGTGTCACGTTATCAGGCAAGGTTTAGTGCAGCCTGCGTCAAGACACGCCGCTCGGACATGCTTACTGCGGGGCCTGCGTGGCTGTGTTATTGTTCCTATTATCACTAACATGTAACGCCATTGTTTACTTCTGTCTGTCACTGCACGCCGCTGACGAATCATGGGTGCTTTTATTTCTGCACAATGCTATGCTCTGTACACACGTATGTTAGTTACAGTGCATTCATTTGATTATATAATATATATATATATATATATATATATATATATATATATATATATATATATATATATATATATATATATATACTCGTATATATATATATATTATTTTTCTATCTTTTATGAAGGTACGATTGACAGATCTGCGTGCGTTTTCCGTTTTCTTTGCAATCACGGGAATAAGCGGTGGACAGAAACAATGAGATGCAACAGAAAAAAAAGTATAAACGAAGGGAAATAAAAAAAAAATGAGCAAGGCAAAAAAAAAAAAAAAAAAAAAAAAAACAAAGGGTGGTAGAAAGAAACTGAAGCATGGAAAATAAACGGACAAAGAAAAGAATACAGAAAATAAGGAAACGAGAGAAATAATTATGTTGCATGTATGAATGGTGTGTGTGTGTGTGTGTGTGTGTGTGTGTGTGTGTGTGTGTTCTCCTCCATCTCCTCCTGCTCCTCCTGTTGAGCATGTCTGCGTAACGAGCTATTAGCGAGAGACGCGACCGCGGGATTCGGATAAACACAAAAGAAAACTTGTTGCGTTCACCTTTTCATTTCAGCTTAAATTTACCGCGAAGGCCAAACTCGTTCAGGTGACGCGAGCGAAGGCCACCATTAACATAACCAAGAAGTGTTCACGTAACCAAGAACTCCGTGGTGTACATCTTTAGCGCACATTAAGTGAGACCGCTGCTGTGATTTATTTAATTACGATACGCGGAACCTGAAGAGCAGCGAAGATGAAGCGCAAAAAAAGTAAGAGAGTTTGACTGATTTCCCGGAATAGCAAGCTGCAATAATAAAATATCCAAAAAAAAATCATCAATATTGTGGCCATACGCTACCACACACTATATTTTTACACTAATAACCTAAAACAATAACTTCCCAAAATGTTCCGACGACTAAGAGAAACAAGAAAATTATTCCAAAAAAGAAAATGTTCTCGCCAAAACAAAGAAAAATAATCAATGTTTTAACTAAATGCTGCCACAGAGTATTTATACAACAATAACCTAAAGGCATGTCTTTAAACCTTCCCAAAATGTTCTTAAGAGAGAGAGAGAGAGAGAGAGAGAGAGAGAGAGAGAGAGAGAGAGAGAGAGAGAGAGAGAGAGAGAGAGAGAGAGAGAGAGAGAGAGAGAGAGAGAGGAAAAAAATGAAAATCAATCTAAGAAAAAAAAAATTCTCTTAAAGGACAAAAAAAAAAAAAGTCATCAATATTTTAACTAAACACTAACAAAGACCATTTTTCATAACAATAATCTAAAACAACAACTTAAAAAAGCGTTCCTAAAAATGCAATACTTCTAGGACAGAGAAAACAGGAAAATCAATCAGTGAGAAAAAAAAATAAAATAAATAAATAAATAAATGGTTCTGGGCAAAAAGACTTCTATTACCAACACTGAAAACTATACAGCCTCTGAAACTCTCTCACAAAACAATGAAAACCTCTGAAGCCCCAAGTTTACCTCTGGCCCTGACTCGTTTGGCTTAAGTGAACACCTTGTCTGAACTCCCCGCAACAGTAAAACATTAAAAACTTTGGGTTGAGGGAGACGCAGAAAATTTTATGTCTGATGGCTGGGTGACACAAAAATGACAAAAAGGTAAAGGGTGAAGAGAGGCGAGGATAGAAGTAACAGGGAAGAGAGAATAATTTAGAAGAACGTGAATATGTGGAAAAGTTAAAATGAAAAGAGGTAAACAAGAATGGACAGAAATAAAATGACGAAAAGTGAACGAAGAAAGAAGAAAGACAAGAAAAGGAATGGCAGGGGAGAAGAAAGGCGAGGAAAGGAGAAGCAGAGAGAGAGAGAGAGAGAGAGAGAGAGAGAGAGAGAGAGAGAGAGAGAGAGAGAGAGAGAGAGAGAGAGAGAGAGAGAGAGAGAGAGAGAGAGAAGGATTTAGAAGAATGTGAAAATGTGGAACAGTTAAATGGAAGACAGGTAAACAAGAATGCACAGAAGTAAAATTGACAGTAAAAACAAGTAAGAAAATTAATGTCGAATATAAAAACAGAGTAGATGCAAAGTGAATAATGAAATGTAACAAAAAAAACGTCAAACTATACGAGAGAAGGAATATGGAAAGACAACATAAATAAGTTAAGAAAAAAAAAAAGACAGAACATGAAAGGTGAGATGGAGAGACATAAAGAAATAGAGAAAAGCAAGCAATGAAAATAATGTGTGTGTGTGTGTGTGTGTGTGTGTGTGTGTGTGTGTGTGTGTGTGTGTGTGTGTGTGTGTGTGTGTGTGTGTGTGTGTGTGTGTGTGTGTGTGTGTGTGTGTGTCTTCGTCTTTATTTCTCCGTCTTCATCCGTCTGTCTGTCTGTCTGTCTATATACTCATATACTAAGTAAGAAAACGTGTACATACGCTTCCCTTTCACAAGAGATCATCCACCTATACCTCACCTGAACCCAAAAAATCCACCATCTAATCCAATCCACACCCAATCCACACCCAGGTAAAACAAACACCACCACAGAGATCATAACCACCACCATCAGCGCCACACCTCCGTCAACAACCGTCCTTCTACCATAAAAATACAACGAAAGAAATAATAAATACATGTCACATCCCAAACAACACTAAAGGCTCAAGTGACTATAACGATTATATTCCCTACTCGTTCCCGCCCGAGTCTGCATAATGGCTGAAACCTCCGACTGACAGGTGGTGACAGGTACAAATTACCACTTCTATAAAGCTGTCAGGTGAGGCGGTATGCAGGGAAGGGAGTGGGGGAGGGAGAGGGAAGGATGGAGGGAGGGGGAAGGAAGAAGGGAGGGAGAAGGAGAGAGAGAGGGTACAAGGAATGGGTGGGAGGGGATGGAAAGGAAGAAAAGGAGGAAAGAAGGAAGAAGGAAAGGAAGGAAGGAAGGAAGGAAGTTGGGGAAGAAGTGACAAGGAGAGAGAGAGAGAGAGAGAGAGAGAGAGAGAGAGAGAGAGAGAGAGAGAGAGAGAGAGAGAGAGAGAGAGAGAGAGAGAGTAATGATACAGATAGTGAGTGACAAGAGAGGGAAATGAATCAATGAGGATTATCTATTCATAATGTCTTTCTTTCCGTGTATCTGGTGGTCAGTTCTTTGTTGCTTCTGTCTCTTAATACCGCGACCAGTGCAGTCCAGTGTCCCTCGCGAAGTGTCTGCCGCCTCCTCCATCACGCATGCCCCGTCATCTGTCTGGCCGCGTATCCATTCAAATAATGAATGCAATGGGAAATCTATAAGAGCATTCGTAAGTGGTGTCATTTCTTCCCTGCTACGAGTTTATGCATCAGTCGATCTGTTTCCGTTCCGGTCGACTGTTTGTGGGCTTCATGTAGTATTGTGTGCTTCTACTTCACGTGTGTTGTGTGGTCATCAATTCTTTCACTTTTTTTTTTTTTTTTTTTTTTGTGTGTGTGTGTGTGCGTGTTTGTGTTTAGTTTCAGAGTAATTTTTCAATGTGTTTGTTTAATATCACTCATGTTTTCGTTCAGTTTGTTCTATGTTAGTGACTTAGATTATTTTTTTGTTATAATTTACCCTACAGATATTTCCTATTATTTTCAAAGTTTATTTTCTCTCCTATTATTTATCATTTTTTCTTAAGCCATGAAGCATCGATGAACGAGCTTCTGGTCAATAAACGTATTAATTATCATGGCAATTTTAAGTATAAAAACTTTTAAGAGCTTATATGTTTTATTTATTTATTTTTTTTTCATGTAAAGATCCTTGAAGAGAACCAGTATACTATTTTACGTATTACAAGACAAAATACTACATAACAACGTAATGAGCCTAAAATGGACCTAAAACTTGGATGTATTCTTGCCATCATGAAGAGGCAATCCTGCACTTATAACGTGCCCCATTAACTCTTTCACTGCGGCAAGGAGCACTTCACACCGCCAAAGACAATGTGTAAAATCTTCCAGAGCATATACAGGAAGGAAGAGAGAATTAAAAGAGTAGATTATCCAACGTTTAATTAATATGATGACCAGGGGTGGCTGTGGAACAATAAGAAATGCCTCAGAGTAGAAGAAAAAGGAAAGAACTGGGAATGAATAGAATAAATCATCAAGTGTCTAGCTAATATGATGCCTAGGAACAGCTGTAGAACAAAAGGAAATGGCCTAGAGTGGTTTGCGATAAAAGGAAGCACACCACATAGGGGATGAAAAGGGAAGAAAAGGGCAATGAAAAGAGTAGATTATCCAGTGTTTGGCCAATAAGATGCCCAGGTGTGACTCTGGAACCATACAAAAAAAAAAAATGCCTCATTATGGTTTGTGATTGAGGAAACATTCTAAATAGCAGTGAAAAGGCTAAATACGAAAAATATTGAGACATGAAAGAAACAGATACCCAGGAAGTAAAGGTAACGTGAAAATCAAAGTGTTAAAGGAAAAGAGGTAAACAAAAACGCATAGAAATCCGATGAAGATAGAAATATGTAAAATAAAGTAGAATAAATGTAGATGATAAAGAGAACAGAGAACAGTAAATAACTAGATGCACCAGAAAGATGCTCAATTATATGAAAAAAAAAAGGAATAGGTAACAGAAAACGGTGAAACAAGCCGAACAGTAGTGAAAGGGTTAAGAAAAAAGGGTTAATAAGAGAAATACATAGACATGAAAGAACAGAAACTCAGAAGGGAGAAGCGAAGGTTTGGACAGAACGAGATAGTGACGAGACCGGAGAGCTGAAGGAGGAGGACCTGGAGAAGAGAGAACATTGGGCAGATACTGTTTCCTTTTAGCATTGGCTTACTAATTCCTGCTGCTGCTGCTGCTGGAGATAATGGTGACGCGTGCTTCCATATAACAGTGTGTTTGTTTCTTCTCTGGCTGGTTTTCTTTATATCTATCAATTAATTTATCTGCCCATCTTTGTTTATTTAATCTATGAACATGTATTTCTCTATTTCTTCCTATCTGTCTGTCTACCTATAGGTCTACCAATACATATATCCATCTGTTCACCCAGCCACTCTTTTATATCTGTACATTTAGCTGCATATCGACTGGTTTCTATTTCTCTTTCTGTCAGATCATCAACCAGAAATTGTACACATAATCATAAGTTTATTATATTCATTTACAAGCATCTATTTACCTACTGAGCTGCGAGCATCTATTTATCTATTATCTATCTATTTATCTATCATTCCGTTGTTGTTTTCATATGTCAGCGAGATCAGCCAAGACCACAAAACAAAAAAAGAATCCCGGCTTACCTACAATGCTTCTCCCAAAATGAAAAAAAAAAAAAGAAACAGGAGAGGAACAAGGAGAGTCAACCAATTTATTTATTAATTTTATTTATTTATTTTTTTATTTATTTGTTTTTTTTTATAATCCTCTTTTGAAACAAAGTCGTAGGCAAGAGAAAATGCGTATAGATAAGACCACTGTACACATTAAGTAAATATCTGTTCATCGAAACCCTCTACGAGCTTCTATCCATCTATCTACTTATTCATTTATCTACATGTCTATCTGCCTATCTATCTACCTGCCTGTCTGTCTCTCTGCCTACATATCTATCTACTTATTTGTTTTTATCCATCTGTATATGTTCCTGTTTGTCTATCTATCTATCCACCTATCTGTCTATCTATGTATCTATCTGTCTGTTTATCTATCTGCCTATCTGTTTGCCTTTCTGTTTATCTACTTACCTCTTTATCTCCTTATCTATTCATCTATCTATCTGTCTTTCCATCTATCTCCCTGCCTTTCTATGTTCGTGCCTGTCTATCTATCAGAAGCTCAGGGCAGTGCAGCAAGCAAGCCTTCATCATCCCGCGCCTCCATCCACACCGGTGTTGCATCAGTGTTTGTGGCGAGAGAAATTATAGAGTTCAAGTGATATTCTTCTCCATCCATTTCCCTTCCTTCCAATCGCCTTGCACTCGCTCCAATTCTTTTTCTTCTTTGCTCTGTTTTATAGACATCTTCATTATCCCCTCCCCCTCCTCCTCCTCCTCCTCCTCCCTACCCTTTTCCTCCTTTCTCCCATTTTTTTTCCCTCACCTCCCTCCTCTTCTTCCTTCCTTCCCTACCTGCCTCCCACCCACAGTCAGTTTCTCTCCTCCTCTTCTTCCCTCCCTCCCTCACCTCAATAGCTTACTGTTGATCCCATGTTATTGTTGCCGTTCTAATCTTAGACTGTGTTGTTTTTCTTTCATCTTTTTATTGCTACAAATGGTGAACACGATTTCTATATCCATTTGTATTTGGGGCCCAGCTCACTCCGTACTGAGAAATACACTTGCACACTTGCACACACACAATCTCTCTCTCTCTCTCTCTCTCTCTCTCTCTCTCTCTCTCTCTCTCTCTCTCTCTCTCTCTCTCTCTCTCTCTCTCTCTCTCTCTCTCTCATACAGAATACACAAAGACAGATAGATAGTCAGATCGACAAATAAGAGCAAAGACAAACAGACCGACAGACAGGGTGAGAGAAAAAGGAACACACACACACACACACACACACACACACACACACACACACACACAAAAGATAAAAAATTCATAACAGTGTTCAGGAGAAGTGCACAAATCACAGCATTACTTCACCTGTTCGTACTGTCCCTCCCACACAACACACACTGGAGACACCGATGCCCGAGTGTATATAGTTAGACTTCAATCGATGCCACACGACTCTCATCAGGACCACCACCAAAACAAACCATCGAGTAGACCATCCTCGAGGAACGACATGTCTGTGATACTTGACTACACAATAAAATAAGGGAAGCCACAAGAAGCCATCAGATCTACACGTGGCCGTCCCTGCATAAAACGATCGTAATTTACCCACCTCCTTCCGCTTGTCCTCATCCATAAATTGATCTAATCTTTTAAAACTCCCTAATGACTCAGCACTAACAGCCTGATTACTGAGTCTATTCCATTCTTTCCATTTTAGCTCCTTGTAAACTAGCATCCCCATCACTATATGATAAACACAATTTTTTTCCCTTTTATGATTTCTTTTTTAGGCAGTGACCGTACCCGTTTTCTCTGACTGCTCGAGGGGGGGACTGAAGAAATGTCATGGCGAGAGAGTGACGCTTCCCTTCCCCCTACCTTCTCCTCCTCCTCCTCCTCCTCCTCCTCCTCCTCCTCCTCCTCCCGCGGGAAGGTGTGGCGTGGCGAGGTGAGGGAGGGGAGCCATTCGTCAGCATTACGGGGACGCCAATGGTCCTGTAATCTGAGCCTGAAGTAGGATGCAGAAATTGCCTGCCCTGTAATGACTCCGCCTGAAATGATAGCGGAACTGAGAGCTATTTTGAACATCCCGTGAATGAGACAGGGAGGGGAGGAGGGAGGGAGGGAGAACGGGAGGGGGGTAAGGAGGGATGGAGGAAGGGCGGTGAGGAGGGATGGAGGGAGGAAGGGAGGGAGGGAGGTTAGGAGGGAGGGAAGGAGGGAGGGAGGGAGAAAGGGGAAGTACGAAGCGGAGAAGATAATGGAAGTGAGGTGAGAGCAACGGAAGGAAAAAGAGAATGGGAGATGCAGAGATAATGATCAAAGATAAGAATCGCAATTATAATGCAGATGTTATCGCTTGATAAATATATTGATAAATATTGAATATAGATAGCGAGTGTATTGACAGGATATATAGATATAGGGGTGAAAGAGAGAGAGAGAGAGAGAGAGAGAGAGAGAGAGAGAGAGAGAGAGAGAGAGAGAGAGAGAGAGAGAGAGAGAGAGAGAGAGAGAGAGAGAGAGAAAGCAACGAAAAAAAAAAAAAGAGAGCAACGGAAAAAGAGAGAAAAAAAAACAGAGAAACAGAAACAGACAGAGAAACAAAAAGAAAGAAAGCAAACGAACAGGAAGATTATGCAAAAAAAAAAAAAAAGAGAGAAAGACAATATGCGGACGACAAAAAGGAAGAGGAAATGACAGGGTGACAGTCAGGCCGGCAGGGGTGAAAAGTGTCATTACAGAAGGCGGGATGCAGCGTGGGGGTCCAGAAGGGCGGCAGGATACCAGGGAGCGAGGGTGAAATTGAATGTATCTGCCAACATTATGTGCTTAGGGTGGCAGGGTGATGGAAGGACCTGATGGGCGGGGCAGGAGGAGGATCAGGGGCGTGGGGGTGTGAAGGGTGCGGCGAGGCTGGGAGGGTTGGAGGGTGGGAGTGTGGGAGGGAGGGGAGGGTGCATGGAAGAGACAAAAAGACCAGGTGAAATGAGGTTTTTGGTGGTGGTGGTGGTGGTGGTGGTGGTGGTGGTGGGTACGGAGGAGGAGGAGGAGGAGGAGGAGGAAACGACAGACTTGCTCAACATTTCATTACGGTTTGCAGGAGGGACATTGCTGGTGAAAGGAAGGAAGTGGTCATGCGACGCATTATTAAGAAGACACGTTAAATGTTTATAATTGCCTTGAAGTAATTGATAAAAAAAAAAAAAAAAGTAAAAAAGTAAGAAAAGTAATTGAGATACCTGATGAAAAAAAAAAGTACACGCGATGCATTAAGAAGACTCGTTAAATGTTTATAATTGCCTTTAAATAATTGATGAAAAAGTAAATTTCTCTCGAGTGAAAATAAGAGGCATCCGTCGGAGTGAGTGTTGGGACCACCCTGCCAGCCAGACACAGCCGGGAGGAGGCGCTGCAGGCGATCCTCAGGCTGCCCTTCTTCCTCTGCGGCGCATCTATTCCATATGGCACATGACGACCTCTCCTGGACGCCTTGTTTATACTCTCCCTTCACTGCTTGGCGTCAAGCGAATGTGCTGTTCAGTGAGTGAAGCGGCACGCTCTGCACAGCTGGCCCTCGCTGCGGCGCCTACGACCGAGGACAGCGGCGCCTTGGAGTCCCGCACCGCTGTCTGATGTGTAGTTTCATGACTCGCCAGAAAGTGTCAGTGCAAGGCGGCCGCTTCATAAGGAACGTTTAGGGACGGGCGCTATAGGTTCTACCTGATGACCATTTCACGATAAAAGTGTGGCGTGAAATACAAAACTACAATGGTCATTCAACGCTCGCCGGTCGCTAGTTTGCTGTTGCTGCGACACGACGCTACACGACACGACCCACTGAAACAGCACAACAAACCAGACCACACCACACCACACCTAACCCCACCACAACACACTACAACACACCACACCTCACTACAACACAACACAAGCTGCGCAGGGAGGGAGAAATGAGGCGGAGAATCTGCTCACGTTCAGAGTTCGCGACAAGATGGAGTCACACGTTACTATGCAATGCTCGCATCTCTGAGCCTCCCCCAATACCCTGCACACAGCCTCAGTGTTGCCCGTGCTGCGGAGAGCGAAAGTGGGGTCACGCGACTCGCCCAAGCAAACCGCCAAGGTAATCTAGGGTGAAGAAAAACAAGAGAAACACCATCATATACTTGGACGGGAAAGGTGGAAAGTGAAAATGTGGTATGAACTAAGCAGCTGGGCAGGCAGGGAGGGGAGAGATGAGCAAGTGGAGAGATAGGAGAGATAGAAGAGGGGAAGAAGGGAAGACAAGGGGAGAGCAGAGGAAGGGGAGGGGGAGATCGTTGAGTAAATTTGCAATAACTAATAATTTAGTGCGTACAGGTATTATGTGCTTCCAGGCAATAAAGTGTGGGAGATATTGTCTTGGTATTCCAGGAGAGGGGAGGAGGGAGGGAGGCACGAGTGGAGGGAAGGCAGGCGGGGTAGAGGGATGAACAGGAGGGTGGAGAAAATAAAAAGGAATGCAAGGAGGGAGGGAGGGAAGGAGGCAATATGAGGGGAAAATCATGGCTGTTGATTATGTGTTCAATATTTCAACGTGTTTTTCTAACGATACTGCATTATAAAACTTGTTCCTGGTACAGACAATAAAAAAAATAAAAAAACAGGAACAAAGACACTAATTCGAGTAAGCGCATGGTCAGTTTACACACCCACACAACACACGAATACACACACACACACACATTCACACACTATGAACCATATTATCATCATCATCAGTAGCAGCCTTTGGAATGCCACTGCAGGACAAAAGCCTCTCCTAACCTTCTATTCCACGCCACCTCAGTAGTCTGGAATGTAAGACTAAAAAGGTACACTCAAAATGGCAAAATTGAACGTATCATAAGGAAAATTAATATTAAAGTTTACACACACACACACACACACACACACACACATACGCACATACACACACACACACACACACACACACACACACACACACACACACACATGAATAAATAGGAATTTAATCACAAATTGGATGGATATTGAATTACAATTAAATTCAAATCAAGAAATTACTGACGTTATGAATTTGGACTTCTAAAAGGAAATTAATATCTAGTAGAAATACTAAGTAGATACAAATTCAAATCAAGTTAGTAACAATCTATTACTATTATTATTATTATTATTATTATTATTATTATTATTATTATTATTATTATTATCATCATCATTGTTGTTGTTGTTACTGTTATTATTGCAATTGTCATAATCAGCATCATCATCATTGTCATCATTACATGCAAGAGGAGGGTTAGAGGGAAAGGTGTGTGTGTGTGTGTGTGTGTGTGTGTGTGTGTGTGTGTGTGTGTGTGTGAAGTACAATCACCAGCAGCACAGTACAAAGCATCATTAACCAGTCAATATGTTGTCGTCTTCTTTGTCTTCTTTCTGTTAACACTACAACATTTCTCTTCACTTTTCTTTTTTTATTGTTCCACCTTCCCTTCCCTCGCACCTACCACTCATCTTTTTTAATATGTCATGCACTGCTTTATTAGTGTTTGCTCTCATTCCACATTCACTCGTTATTGATATTATTCTACTGCTTCCACATTTTATTATTTTTTTTTCATTTACTCATTCTTTATACCCTTTCAATCACTTTCCGTGTGCGTGTGTGTGTGTGTGTGTGTGTGTGTATTCGTCCCATATCAACGCTCAGTATACAAGGACCCGCCCCTAAAACAACGCCCATTCTCACTCACTCTCTCCCTCAGACAACCAATACAAACGTTTACCCACACCCGCCCTTCTGTCCCTATCTACGTACTCTGCCCTCCTCGCCCTCCCTGTCTCCCTGTTCCCCTGTTGCAAGTCCTGGAGGAGACTCGGCAGACGATCAC